>NW_028129067.1:32500-35000 GCF_055761805.1 Camellia sinensis | reverse complement strand
GACTGATGTAAGGTAAGATTTAAGTCCTTATTCTTTCGATTCTGATTTTCTTAATTAGATGAAAGAATGGGGATTTATCAGATAGACTGAACAATTGTCACTCTTATAGATATTCTATGTTAAATATTTAAATTTTCAAATTTAAGAGATCCCATTTTTTTTTCACAAAGAAAAACTACTGTCACTGAAATAGAGCGATAACAATATATACATACAGGCTATGCATTTCCTCATTTTATATACGTATTTTGGTATTTTGTTTGACTTGAGATTCCGTAATCTTTCTATAATCTTGTCATAAAGTAAAGTGAATAAAATGTATGAATCACCCCTATCTCAATCCTTACATAGATTTACAATTATTCATTAGAACCAAACATGAAATACCTAAAAATGAAGTTCAAATAAAATACATCGATTACATATGTAACTTGATTGTTTATTAATAAGATTCGGACAGATAAAGCCAAACAAGTATAGATTAAGTCTTTGCTCCCCTTTTTACCCTAACCCAGTCTTAAGAAAGAGATTGAATCCCCTTAATAGAATTCAATTATAGTACCAAGAACTCCCTCTTGGTTAGAAATTCAGAGATCCACAGAGAATTAATAATTGGACTACTTCATTTAAAGAATAGGGAATAAGAGATAGGAAATATAGGTTCTTTCGCATTTCGATTAAAAATGCATCGTTGAAAATTCAATATGGGACGGAAGGTTTTTCTAAGTAACTAACTTCCCTCAATATAAATATGAAGAGAATAAACATATGATGAAAAGCCCGCCCAATTATTTTTGAATTCAAATCCTTGTGCTCTATGTTCCTATCTTATCTGGATTATAAATAGATTCAGTTAAATCTGTGTGTCATTTGAACTCGATTCAATTCAAGTTTGTGAAAGAAAGATATGATTCAGAGAAGAATCATTAAAAAGCAGAAAGAAGAATCACATTCTATCCAATATTAGACCTTTAAAATTTAAAAAGAAAGTTGTTCAAAAAAGAATCTTTATTCTAATAGAATGGAATATGCTCTGGGACGGAAGGATTCGAACCTCCGAATAACGGGACCAAAACCCGTTGCCTTACCACTTGGCCACGCCCCATTTTCATTTCTATTCGGCGCTAATAAAGAATAATGTTGGTATTGGTTGGTCGTCAATTCAAGTCCAAATATCTAAGAATAGATTAGATTGTTGCTAGGATTTTGACACGTATAGATATAGAATTAAATTCAATTTATTGATCATTACATATAATTCAATTAAGATATTGTATGAAAGTATAATTTCTTCTATTCTCCTTTGAGAATGGGAGGATTTTTGATTGGGTGAATTCAAAGAAAAAGAAGGATTTTTTGTCTACCTTACTTTCTTCGTTTTTACTTATATCAAAAACTCAATCAAAATGCAATTATCTCCAAGAACAAAATGTCTGTTATGCTTAATATCTTTAGTTTGATCTGTATCTGTATTAATTCTGCCCTTTATTCGAGTAGTTTTTTCTTCGCCAAATTGCCCGAGGCCTATGCTTTTTTGAATCCAATTGTAGATGTTATGCCAGTCATACCTGTGCTTTTTTTTCTCTTAGCCTTTGTTTGGCAAGCTGCCGTAAGTTTTCGATGAGATCTTTAATATTATCCTAGAAAATTCATGATTTTTTCCAGAAATTCTAACAATTGATAAGATCAGATAAGTCTTACAATATGAACTCTCAATTCAAACATTGAAACTCTTGGATAGATGCGATAAATCTGAATCACCCCATTTCCCCATTCTGACTCTTTTTCTTTTCCAATGAAAGACACTAACCCTAATAAGGTCCTCCAGAATATCTAATTCTGGGTATGAAAGAAAATTTTAGTAATGAAAGACTCTTATGACAAATGAATTTAAATTTCTGAAAATTATTTTCTATTTCTAGAAAGCACTTCATTTCTTGGTGTCAAAAGAGAATATGTGGTATAAAAATAGACGATCTATTCTCTTTTTTTTTTTTCCAAAAAATTTGGAGATTGTGTAATGCTTACTCTCAAACTTTTCGTTTACACAGTAGTTATATTCTTTGTTTCTCTCTTCATCTTCGGATTCCTATCTAATGATCCAGGACGTAATCCTGGACGTGAAGAATAAAAAAAAAAAGGATTTTCGCTTTCCTTGCTTGATTTTCAAATTTTCTTAGGGTTTTATCTATTTCACACGTTTAACTACGAAAAAGGAAAAGGGATTTGAACAATTTGAAAGATAAATCAAATATCAAGTCATCAAGGGAAACGGAAAGAGAGGGATTCGAACCCTCGGTACAAATAACTCGTACAACGGATTAGCAATCCGCCGCTTTAGTCCACTCAGCCACCTCTCCCAATAAAAAAAAGATAATTACTATGTTACATTACACGTAAAGTAAGGATTCAAAAAAGTCTTTCTTTCTCTCTCTTTATCTTTATTATATAGATATGGTACAATTTTTATCAGCAATTCCATTTAGATAAAAGAAGGGCT
>NW_028129066.1:42500-45000 GCF_055761805.1 Camellia sinensis | reverse complement strand
CATTCCGTTTTTAAAAAAAATAAAAAAAGAACTCTCAAAAGTAAATCCAATTCTATTATTTAGATTGAGAGAAATATATAAATCAAGCGAAACTAAAAAAAAAAAGAAAAAGATTCTATAACCCGCAATCATATAATTCATAAATCCTTTAGTCGAATTCAATCTACATATTGGACAAATTTTTTACTGACAGAAAAAAAAATGAAAGATCTGACTGATAGAACAAGCACAATCAGAAATCAAATAAAAAGAATTACAAAAAATAAAAAAAAAGTGACTCCAGAAATAAATGATAGTCCTAATAAAACAAGTTATAATGCTAAAAGATTGGAATCACCAAATTGGCAAATATTAAAAAGAAGAAATACTCGATTAATCCGTAAATTACATTATTTTATAAAATTTTTCACTGAAAGGATATACGCAGATATCCTTCTATCTATTATTAATATTCCCAGAATTAATATACAACTTTTTGTTGAATCAACAAAAAAAATGATTGATAAATCCATTTACAATAATAAAAAAAATAAAAAAAGAATTAATAAAACAAATCAAAATAAAATGAATTTTATTTCGACTATAAAAAAGTCACTTTATAATATTAGTAATAAGAATTCACAGAATTTTTTTGACTTATCCTCCTTGTCACAAGCATATGTATTTTACAAAATATCACAAACACAAGTTCTTAACTTGTATAAGTTAAGATCTATTCTTCAATATCACGGAACGTCTTTTTTTCTTAAGACTTCAATAAAAGATTATTTTGGAAAACAAGGAATAATTCATTATGAATTAAGACATAAGAAACTTCGGAATTCTGGAATAAATCAATGGAAAAACTGGTTAAGAGGTCATTATCAATACCATTTATCTCAGATTAGATGGTCTAGATTAATAGCAGCAAAATGGAAAAATAGAATCAATAAATGTCGTACAATTCAAAATCAAGATTTAAACAAAGAGAATTCATATGAAAAAAGACCTATTAATTCATTACAAAAAACAAAACGATTACGAAGTATATTCATTACCAAATCAAAATGAGAATTTTCAAAATACTATAGATATAATCTTTTATCTTATAGATCTATTAATTATGAAAATAAGAGGGACCCATATATTTATGGATCACCATTCCAAGTAAATAAGAATCGAGAGAGTTTTTATAATTACAACACACATAAACATAAGGGCAAATTTTTTGATATACTAGGGGATATCCCTATCAAAAATTATTTAGGAAAAAGTGATATTATGTATATGGAAAAAAATCCGGATCGAAAATATTTTGATTGGAAAATTCTCCATTTTTGTCTTAAAAAGAAAATCGATATTGAGGCCTGGATCAAGATCGATACCAACAAGAATAAAAATACTAAAACCGGGACTAATAATTATCAAATAATTGATAAAAATTGATAAAAAAGATCTTTTTTATCTTACGATTCCTCAGGATCAAGAAATCAATTCACCCAATCAAAAAAAAATATTTTTTGATTGGATGGGAATGAATGAAGAAATACTAAGTCGTCCTATATCGAATCTGAAACTTTGGTTCTTCCCAGAATTTGTACTACTTTATAATGCATATAAAATGAAACCGTGGTTTATACCAAGCAAATTACTTTTTTTTAATATAAATGAAAATGGTAGTGAAAATAAAAACATCAATAGAAAGCAAAAGGGGGTTATACCCTCGAATGAAAAAAAAAAAATGGAATTAAAGAATAAAAATAAAAAAGAAAAAGAATCTGCAGGCCAAAGAGATCTTAGATCAAATGCACAAAACCAAGTAAATCTTGTATCTGTTCCCTCAACCGAACAAAAAGATATTGAAGAAGATTATTCAGAATCAAACATGAAAAACCGTAAAAAGAAAAAACAATACAAGAGCAATACCGAAGCAGAACTAGATTTCTTCCTGAAAAAGTATTTACTTTTTCAATTGAGATGGGATAATGCTTTGAATCAAAGAATGATCAATAATATCAAAGTATATTGTCTCCTGCTTAGACTGAGAAATCCAAGAAAAATTACTATATCCTCTATTCAAAGGAGAGAAATGAATCTGGATATAATGCTGATTCAGAAGAATTTAACTCTTACAGAATTGATGAAAAGGGGGATATTAATTATCGAACCCCTTCGTCTGTCTGTAAAAATGATGGACAGTTTATTATGTATCAAACCATAGGTATTTCATTAGTTCATACGAGTAGGCATCAAACTAATCAAAGATACCGAGAACAAAGATATGTTGATAAGAAGGATAAGGATTTTGATGAATCCATTTCAAGGCATCATCAAAGGATAACCGGAAATAGAAAAAAAAATCATTATGATTTGCTTGTTCCTGAAAATATTTTATCGTCTAGATGTCGTAGAGAATTGAGAATTCTAATTTGTTTCAATTCAAAGACTAAGCATGATGTGAATAGAAATCCAATATTTTGCAATGGGAACAAGGTCAAAAATTGGAGTCGATTTTTTGATG
>NW_028129066.1:32500-35000 GCF_055761805.1 Camellia sinensis | reverse complement strand
TTCTAATGAACCAACATTAAATTTTGAAACATTAGCCAATCAATCATATCCTGTGACATTGGAAATACTATTCTATATTGGATTTTTTATTGCTTTTGCTGTCAAATCACCGATTATACCCTTACATACATGGTTACCAGATACCCATGGAGAAGCGCATTACAGTACTTGTATGCTTCTAGCTGGAATCTTATTAAAATGGGAGCGTATGGGTTGGTTCGGATCAATATGGAATTAATACCTCACGCTCATTCTATATTTTCTCCTTGGTTAATGATAGTAGGCACAATGCAAATAATCTATGCAGCTTCAACATCTCCTGGTCAACGTAATTTAAAAAAAAGAATAGCATATTCCTCTGTATCTCTATGGGTTTCATAATTATAGGAATTGGTTCTATAACCGATACAGGACTCAATGGAGCCATTTTACAAATAATCTCTCATGGATTTATTGGTGCTGCACTTTTTTTCTTGGCAGGAACGAGTTATGATAGAATACGTCCTTGTTTATCTCGATGAAATGGGAGGAATAGCTATCCCAATGCCAAAAATATTCACGATGTTCAGTAGCTTTTCAATGGCTTCTCTTGCATTACCAGGGTATGGGTGGTTTTGTTGCGGAGTTGGTAGTATTTTTTGGAATAATTACCAGCCAAAAATTTCTTTTAATGCCAAAAATACTAATTACTTTGTAATGGCAAATTGGAATAATATTAACTCCTATTTATTTATTATCTATGTCACGCCAGATGTTCTATGGATACAAGTATTTAATGTTCCAAACTATTCTTTTTTGGATTTTGGACCGCGAGAGTTATTTGTTTCGATCTCTATTTTTTTACCCGTAGTAGGTATTGGTATTTACCCGGATTTCTTTCTTTCATTATCAGTTGACAAGGTTGAAGTTATTCTATCTAATTTTTATAGATAGTTTTCATGAATAAAAAAAGAAATCAAAAAGAATCCTATGATTTTTTAAATTGTTCGTTGTACAATGCAAAAAAGAAAGTCTTTTTTTCTTATCTTAAGTTAAGTAAAAAAAAATTTAAAATTTAACCAGATATGTTTGGTCTTTATGAGAACCATTTGAATCAAGTAGTGTAGTGATTCACATGGTTCTCGCCGGCTTACACGAATTTTTACGCTCTATTTTGTTTATATTCGTCAGAGACCTTCTTGAATTCAATTAGGCGTTAATGTAAATGAACCATAACTATGTAGCCCTATTCTAAAAGATTGACTCCAAAATAACATATCCAAATTATAAGAAAGCCCGTAGAGGCCACAATTGCAGAATTTGCAGGGGGAAATTTTTATTTGTTCGAGTATGTGAATAAATCGCGAATATAGTCCAAGTAATAAATGCCCAAATTTCCTTTGGGTCCCAATTCCAATATGACCCCCATGCTTCATTAGCCCATAACTGCTCCCGAAAGAATACCTATGGTTAAAAAGATAAACCCTATACTAATAACACGATAACTCCAATGATCCAATTGTTGAATCAATTGGAATCTGTAATAATTCTTAGTAGAAAAAAAAGAAGTATTTCCAAAAACATTGCTTCTTTCATTTATATATTGGAATTCGCCAAAGGAAAAAGACTCATTGAATAAATGATTACTTTTATAAAAAATATTTATGTCTTTTCGAAATTAATGACTAGAAGTGCTACTGATAATAATGATCCACATAAAAGAGCTGCATAACCCAATACCATCATACTTACGTGCATTATTAACCACTCGGATTGGAGAGCGGGTACTAATATTGCGGATTGATGTATTTCAGTTAAAAGACCCGAAGTAGTAAAGCCTTGTGTAAAAATAGCACTTGGCGCGATTATTGCACTTAAATAATTTTTTTTTTTGAAATACGGAACGATATGAATAATGGAGAAACCCCATGAAAGGAAGAGTAATGATTCATATAAATTACTTAATGGGAAATGCTCCGAATAAATCCAACGAGTGATTAATAATCCTGTTATACAGAAAAAAGTCGCCATCATGCCCTTTTCTGATGAATCATATAGTTTTACTATTTCATTGACTAATAAGGTTGTTATTAAATGAATTGTAATTACAATTGAAACGATAGAAAAGGAAATATGAGTTAATATATGTTCTAAGGTTAAAAATAATCATAAAAAAAAAGAGGAATCCTTTAATGACGGAATGGAAATTGGGAATTGAAATTCATTATAAGATCTATTCTATCTTTTTAGAAGACGGCATGCCGCTACCTCGGACTCGAACCGAGATGCTCTAGCACTGCTTCCTAAGAGCAGCGTGTCTACCAATTTCACCATAGCGGCTTTCCTTTCTCAAATTTATAATAGACTATTCATATTCAATTGTCGAGATTGAAGAAGTCAATTCAATGTAGTATTTTTTAGGAAACATTCAAATTGATGAATAAAAATTCATAGAAATTTGAAGGTTCATTATTTTAGATTAGGGTATCCGTTTTTCGATCTTTTGTGTAATTTATACTCT
>NW_028129065.1:60000-62500 GCF_055761805.1 Camellia sinensis | reverse complement strand
TCGTAATCGTTTTGTTTTTTGTAATGAATTAATAGGTCTTTTTCATATGAATTCTCTTTGTTTAAATCTTGATTTTGAATTGTACGACATTTATTGATTCTATTTTTCCATTTTGCTGCTATTAATCTAGACCATCTAATCTGAGATAAATGGTATTGATAATGACCTCTTAACCAGTTTTTCCATTGATTTATTCCAGAATTCCGAAGTTTCTTATGTCTTAATTCATAATGAATTATTCCTTGTTTTCCAAAATAATCTTTTATTGAAGTCTTAAGAAAAAAAGACGTTCCGTGATATTGAAGAATAGATCTTAACTTATACAAGTTAAGAACTTGTGTTTGTGATATTTTGTAAAATACATATGCTTGTGACAAGGAGGATAAGTCAAAAAAATTCTGTGAATTCTTATTACTAATATTATAAAGTGACTTTTTTATAGTCGAAATAAAATTCATTTTATTTTGATTTGTTTTATTAATTCTTTTTTTATTTTTTTTATTATTGTAAATGGATTTATCAATCATTTTTTTTGTTGATTCAACAAAAAGTTGTATATTAATTCTGGGAATATTAATAATAGATAGAAGGATATCTGCGTATATCCTTTCAGTGAAAAATTTTATAAAATAATGTAATTTACGGATTAATCGAGTATTTCTTCTTTTTAATATTTGCCAATTTGGTGATTCCAATCTTTTAGCATTATAACTTGTTTTATTAGGACTATCATTTATTTCTGGAGTCACTTTTTTTTTATTTTTTGTAATTCTTTTTATTTGATTTCTGATTGTGCTTGTTCTATCAGTCAGATCTTTCATTTTTTTTTCTGTCAGTAAAAAATTTGTCCAATATGTAGATTGAATTCGACTAAAGGATTTATGAATTATATGATTGCGGGTTATAGAATCTTTTTCTTTTTTTTTTTTAGTTTCGCTTGATTTATATATTTCTCTCAATCTAAATAATAGAATTGGATTTACTTTTGAGAGTTCTTTTTTTATTTTTTTTAAAAACGGAATGCCCTTGATAATCCATTTTTTTGTTTTTTTTGAGATATTTAGAAATTTTGTTCTTTCTTTTAAAACTTTTAGAAATATAAAATACTTTTTTTTCAATTTTCCAATTTTTTTTTCGAGTTTCTTAAAAATGGGTTCAAAAAAGGAAGGCCGTTTTTGGGGAGAACCAAAAGGAAGTTCAGCTTCCATTCCCCAAACCGTTAAAAAAAAAAATCATCTTTTTGTCCTTTCTTTTTGATTCGATCTATATGAGAGGACCGTGGCTTAGATCTGTGCCAGGGTTTCAGACAGAAAGGAAATAGCATCTTTATTTGAATACCGTCTATTAACCAATTTTTCGGAAATTCTGTTTCTGATAATTGAACACCATTATAGGTGCATTTAACATGCATTTCTTTATTCCATTCATTTAAATCCTCAGACCACTCAGGAAATTGTAATAATAGCATACGGCCAATATTTTTAGCTATTATCAATGACGGTAATATAATATATTTTCTAAGAATCGATTGAGTTATTAACATGGAACCTCTTATTACTTGAGCAAATGGAATGGTATCCCAGGCTTCTGCTACTTCTATCCGCGCTTTCTCTTTTCTTTTGTTCTCTTCTTTTTTGTCCTTTTCCTTTTTTTCCCTTTCTTTTATTTCTTCTTCTGTATAATCTGAAATTTTGAATTCTGCTCCCTTTCCTATACAATTTCTAAAAATGAGTTTTATCAGTTCGGAGATATCAAAAAAAAAAGGGTGTGATTTGTCTATTCTGTCCAAAAAAAGCGGAGAATGTGCATTTGCTTGAAAAAATTCCCAAATAACTGTTTTACATCTTTGGGCTCGCATTGAACCTTTGATTATGTCTCGACGAAAATCAGATTGTTGCGAATATCGTATCAAAGCTACTTCGTCTCTTTTATTAGAATTATTAGTATCCTTATTATTAGGATCGGTATTTCCCCGGTTATCAGTAAAAATCACTACACGTTTGGCTTTTCTTGAACGAATCTGATAATCTATTGGTACTTCTTCTTCACTTTCTCCTTCCTGTTGTTCTAATTCGTTGATTAATTTGTATGACCATCGAGGGACTTTTTTACTGATTTCTTTTATTCCAATAGATTTTTTTTTTTTTTTTTGATCATTAAGATCACTTCTAATTGCATTGAATAAAAATTTTGTTTTATTTTCGGAATCCATTCTTCCTTGTTCTGAAAATAAAGAAGATCCTTTCAAATTCAAATTTGATTTAAGTTCACTGATTAAAGTCAAGAAATAACTCATTTTTGTTGATAATGGGTTGTTATCAAATATATCTGTTTTATCTTTAAATTCTCGAGAATCCGTATCAGTAAGAAAGATAGTATGAATCTTATTTTTTTCTATGAAATTTTCTATTGAAGTTTCATTTATGATTAAAGGTGAAAACAAATTTTGTATTGTTCCACGATGTGGTCCATTCAAGAAAGGATCATATATTTTGGGCAA
>NW_028129064.1:65000-67500 GCF_055761805.1 Camellia sinensis | reverse complement strand
CATTCTCCGCTTTTTTTGGACAGAATAGACAAATCACACCCTTTTTTTTTTGATATCTCCGAACTGATAAAACTCATTTTTAGAAATTGTATAGGAAAGGGAGCAGAATTCAAAATTTCAGATTATACAGAAGAAGAAATAAAAGAAAGGGAAAAAAAGGAAAAGGACAAAAAAGAAGAGAACAAAAGAAAAGAGAAAGCGCGGATAGAAGTAGCAGAAGCCTGGGATACCATTCCATTTGCTCAAGTAATAAGAGGTTCCATGTTAATAACTCAATCGATTCTTAGAAAATATATTATATTACCGTCATTGATAATAGCTAAAAATATTGGCCGTATGCTATTATTACAATTTCCTGAGTGGTCTGAGGATTTAAATGAATGGAATAAAGAAATGCATGTTAAATGCACCTATAATGGTGTTCAATTATCAGAAACAGAATTTCCGAAAAATTGGTTAATAGACGGTATTCAAATAAAGATGCTATTTCCTTTCTGTCTGAAACCCTGGCACAGATCTAAGCCACGGTCCTCTCATATAGATCGAATCAAAAAGAAAGGACAAAAAGATGATTTTTTTTTTTTAACGGTTTGGGGAATGGAAGCTGAACTTCCTTTTGGTTCTCCCCAAAAACGGCCTTCCTTTTTTGAACCCATTTTTAAGAAACTCGAAAAAAAAATTGGAAAATTGAAAAAAAAGTATTTTATATTTCTAAAAGTTTTAAAAGAAAGAACAAAATTTCTAAATATCTCAAAAAAAACAAAAAAATGGATTATCAAGGGCATTCCGTTTTTAAAAAAAATAAAAAAAGAACTCTCAAAAGTAAATCCAATTCTATTATTTAGATTGAGAGAAATATATAAATCAAGCGAAACTAAAAAAAAAAAAGAAAAAGATTCTATAACCCGCAATCATATAATTCATAAATCCTTTAGTCGAATTCAATCTACATATTGGACAAATTTTTTACTGACAGAAAAAAAAATGAAAGATCTGACTGATAGAACAAGCACAATCAGAAATCAAATAAAAAGAATTACAAAAAATAAAAAAAAAGTGACTCCAGAAATAAATGATAGTCCTAATAAAACAAGTTATAATGCTAAAAGATTGGAATCACCAAATTGGCAAATATTAAAAAGAAGAAATACTCGATTAATCCGTAAATTACATTATTTTATAAAATTTTTCACTGAAAGGATATACGCAGATATCCTTCTATCTATTATTAATATTCCCAGAATTAATATACAACTTTTTGTTGAATCAACAAAAAAAATGATTGATAAATCCATTTACAATAATAAAAAAAATAAAAAAAGAATTAATAAAACAAATCAAAATAAAATGAATTTTATTTCGACTATAAAAAAGTCACTTTATAATATTAGTAATAAGAATTCACAGAATTTTTTTGACTTATCCTCCTTGTCACAAGCATATGTATTTTACAAAATATCACAAACACAAGTTCTTAACTTGTATAAGTTAAGATCTATTCTTCAATATCACGGAACGTCTTTTTTTCTTAAGACTTCAATAAAAGATTATTTTGGAAAACAAGGAATAATTCATTATGAATTAAGACATAAGAAACTTCGGAATTCTGGAATAAATCAATGGAAAAACTGGTTAAGAGGTCATTATCAATACCATTTATCTCAGATTAGATGGTCTAGATTAATAGCAGCAAAATGGAAAAATAGAATCAATAAATGTCGTACAATTCAAAATCAAGATTTAAACAAAGAGAATTCATATGAAAAAGACCTATTAATTCATTACAAAAAACAAAACGATTACGAAGTATATTCATTACCAAATCAAAATGAGAATTTTCAAAAATACTATAGATATAATCTTTTATCTTATAGATCTATTAATTATGAAAATAAGAGGGACCCATATATTTATGGATCACCATTCCAAGTAAATAAGAATCGAGAGAGTTTTTATAATTACAACACACATAAACATAAGGGCAAATTTTTTGATATACTAGGGGATATCCCTATCAAAAATTATTTAGGAAAAAGTGATATTATGTATATGGAAAAAAATCCGGATCGAAAATATTTTGATTGGAAAATTCTCCATTTTTGTCTTAAAAAGAAAATCGATATTGAGGCCTGGATCAAGATCGATACCAACAAGAATAAAAATACTAAAACCGGGACTAATAATTATCAAATAATTGATAAAATTGATAAAAAAGATCTTTTTTATCTTACGATTCCTCAGGATCAAGAAATCAATTCACCCAATCAAAAAAAAATATTTTTTGATTGGATGGGAATGAATGAAGAAATACTAAGTCGTCCTATATCGAATCTGAAACTTTGGTTCTTCCCAGAATTTGTACTACTTTATAATGCATATAAAATGAAACCGTGGTTTATACCAAGCAAATTACTTTTTTTTAATATAAATGAAAATGGTAGTGAAAATAAAAACATCAATAGAAAGCAAAAGGGGGTTATACCCTCGAATGAAAAAAAAA
>NW_028129064.1:15000-17500 GCF_055761805.1 Camellia sinensis | reverse complement strand
ATGAATAAATGAATAAAAAAGACTGATGTAAGGTAAGATTTAAGTCCTTATTCTTTCGATTCTGATTTTCTTAATTAGATGAAAGAATGGGGATTTATCAGATAGACTGAACAATTGTCACTCTTATAGATATTCTATGTTAAATATTTAAATTTTCAAATTTAAGAGATCCCATTTTTTTTTCACAAAGAAAAACTACTGTCACTGAAATAGAGCGATAACAATATATACATACAGGCTATGCATTTCCTCATTTTATATACGTATTTTGGTATTTTGTTTGACTTGAGATTCCGTAATCTTTCTATAATCTTGTCATAAAGTAAAGTGAATAAAATGTATGAATCACCCCTATCTCAATCCTTACATAGATTTACAATTATTCATTAGAACCAAACATGAAATACCTAAAAATGAAGTTCAAATAAAATACATCGATTACATATGTAACTTGATTGTTTATTAATAAGATTCGGACAGATAAAGCCAAACAAGTATAGATTAAGTCTTTGCTCCCCTTTTTACCCTAACCCAGTCTTAAGAAAGAGATTGAATCCCCTTAATAGAATTCAATTATAGTACCAAGACTCCCTCTTGGTTAGAAATTCAGAGATCCACAGAGAATTAATAATTGGACTACTTCATTTAAAGAATAGGGAATAAGAGATAGGAAATATAGGTTCTTTCGCATTTCGATTAAAAATGCATCGTTGAAAATTCAATATGGGACGGAAGGTTTTTCTAAGTAACTAACTTCCCTCAATATAAATATGAAGAGAATAAACATATGATGAAAAGCCCGCCCAATTATTTTTGAATTCAAATCCTTGTGCTCTATGTTCCTATCTTATCTGGATTATAAATAGATTCAGTTAAATTCTGTGTGTCATTTGAACTCGATTCAATTCAAGTTTGTGAAAGAAAGATATGATTCAGAGAAGAATCATTAAAAAGCAGAAAGAAGAATCACATTCTATCCAATATTAGACCTTTAAAATTTAAAAAGAAAGTTGTTCAAAAAAGAATCTTTATTCTAATAGAATGGAATATGCTCTGGGACGGAAGGATTCGAACCTCCGAATAACGGGACCAAAACCCGTTGCCTTACCACTTGGCCACGCCCCATTTTCATTTCTATTCGGCGCTAATAAAGAATAATGTTGGTATTGGTTGGTCGTCAATTCAAGTCCAAATATCTAAGAATAGATTAGATTGTTGCTAGGATTTTGACACGTATAGATATAGAATTAAATTCAATTTATTGATCATTACATATAATTCAATTAAGATATTGTATGAAAGTATAATTTCTTCTATTTCTCCTTTGAGAATGGGAGGATTTTGATTGGGTGAATTCAAAGAAAAAGAAGGATTTTTTGTCTACCTTACTTTCTTCGTTTTTACTTATATCAAAAACTCAATCAAAATGCAATTATCTCCAAGAACAAAATGTCTGTTATGCTTAATATCTTTAGTTTGATCTGTATCTGTATTAATTCTGCCCTTTATTCGAGTAGTTTTTTCTTCGCCAAATTGCCCGAGGCCTATGCTTTTTTGAATCCAATTGTAGATGTTATGCCAGTCATACCTGTGCTTTTTTTTCTCTTAGCCTTTGTTTGGCAAGCTGCCGTAAGTTTTCGATGAGATCTTTAATATTATCCTAGAAAATTCATGATTTTTTCCAGAAATTCTAACAATTGATAAGATCAGATAAGTCTTACAATATGAACTCTCAATTCAAACATTGAAACTCTTGGATAGATGCGATAAATCTGAATCACCCCATTTCCCCATTCTGACTCTTTTTCTTTTCCAATGAAAGACACTAACCCTAATAAGGTCCTCCAGAATATCTAATTCTGGGTATGAAAGAAAATTTTAGTAATGAAAGACTCTTATGACAAATGAATTTAAATTTCTGAAAATTATTTTCTATTTCTAGAAAGCACTTCATTTCTTGGTGTCAAAAGAGAATATGTGGTATAAAAATAGACGATCTATTCTCTTTTTTTTTTTTCCAAAAAATTTGGAGATTGTGTAATGCTTACTCTCAAACTTTTCGTTTACACAGTAGTTATATTCTTTGTTTCTCTCTTCATCTTCGGATTCCTATCTAATGATCCAGGACGTAATCCTGGACGTGAAGAATAAAAAAAAAAAGGATTTTCGCTTTCCTTGCTTGATTTTCAAATTTTCTTAGGGTTTTTATCTATTTCACACGTTTAACTACGAAAAAGGAAAAGGGATTTGAACAATTTGAAAGATAAATCAAATATCAAGTCATCAAGGGAAACGGAAAGAGAGGGATTCGAACCCTCGGTACAAATAACTCGTACAACGGATTAGCAATCCGCCGCTTTAGTCCACTCAGCCACCTCTCCCAATAAAAAAAAGATAATTACTATGTTACATTACACGTAAAGTAAGGATTCAAAAAAGTCTTTCTTTCTCTCTCTTTATCTTTATTATATAGATATGGTACAATTTTTATCAGCAATTC
>NW_028129063.1:67500-70000 GCF_055761805.1 Camellia sinensis | reverse complement strand
CCTGAGATGAATAAATGAATAAAAAAGACTGATGTAAGGTAAGATTTAAGTCCTTATTCTTTCGATTCTGATTTTCTTAATTAGATGAAAGAATGGGGATTTATCAGATAGACTGAACAATTGTCACTCTTATAGATATTCTATGTTAAATATTTAAATTTTCAAATTTAAGAGATCCCATTTTTTTTTCACAAAGAAAAACTACTGTCACTGAAATAGAGCGATAACAATATATACATACAGGCTATGCATTTCCTCATTTTATATACGTATTTTGGTATTTTGTTTGACTTGAGATTCCGTAATCTTTCTATAATCTTGTCATAAAGTAAAGTGAATAAAATGTATGAATCACCCCTATCTCAATCCTTACATAGATTTACAATTATTCATTAGAACCAAACATGAAATACCTAAAAATGAAGTTCAAATAAAATACATCGATTACATATGTAACTTGATTGTTTATTAATAAGATTCGGACAGATAAAGCCAAACAAGTATAGATTAAGTCTTTGCTCCCCTTTTTACCCTAACCCAGTCTTAAGAAAGAGATTGAATCCCCTTAATAGAATTCAATTATAGTACCAAGAACTCCCTCTTGGTTAGAAATTCAGAGATCCACAGAGAATTAATAATTGGACTACTTCATTTAAAGAATAGGGAATAAGAGATAGGAAATATAGGTTCTTTCGCATTTCGATTAAAAATGCATCGTTGAAAATTCAATATGGGACGGAAGGTTTTTCTAAGTAACTAACTTCCCTCAATATAAATATGAAGAGAATAAACATATGATGAAAAGCCCGCCCAATTATTTTTGAATTCAAATCCTTGTGCTCTATGTTCCTATCTTATCTGGATTATAAATAGATTCAGTTAAATCTGTGTGTCATTTGAACTCGATTCAATTCAAGTTTGTGAAAGAAAGATATGATTCAGAGAAGAATCATTAAAAAGCAGAAAGAAGAATCACATTCTATCCAATATTAGACCTTTAAAATTTAAAAAGAAAGTTGTTCAAAAAAGAATCTTTATTCTAATAGAATGGAATATGCTCTGGGACGGAAGGATTCGAACCTCCGAATAACGGGACCAAAACCCGTTGCCTTACCACTTGGCCACGCCCCATTTTCATTTCTATTCGGCGCTAATAAAGAATAATGTTGGTATTGGTTGGTCGTCAATTCAAGTCCAAATATCTAAGAATAGATTAGATTGTTGCTAGGATTTTGACACGTATAGATATAGAATTAAATTCAATTTATTGATCATTACATATAATTCAATTAAGATATTGTATGAAAGTATAATTTCTTCTATTCTCCTTTGAGAATGGGAGGATTTTTGATTGGGTGAATTCAAAGAAAAAGAAGGATTTTTTGTCTACCTTACTTTCTTCGTTTTTACTTATATCAAAAACTCAATCAAAATGCAATTATCTCCAAGAACAAAATGTCTGTTATGCTTAATATCTTTAGTTTGATCTGTATCTGTATTAATTCTGCCCTTTATTCGAGTAGTTTTTTCTTCGCCAAATTGCCCGAGGCCTATGCTTTTTTGAATCCAATTGTAGATGTTATGCCAGTCATACCTGTGCTTTTTTTTCTCTTAGCCTTTGTTTGGCAAGCTGCCGTAAGTTTTCGATGAGATCTTTAATATTATCCTAGAAAATTCATGATTTTTTCCAGAAATTCTAACAATTGATAAGATCAGATAAGTCTTACAATATGAACTCTCAATTCAAACATTGAAACTCTTGGATAGATGCGATAAATCTGAATCACCCCATTTCCCCATTCTGACTCTTTTTCTTTTCCAATGAAAGACACTAACCCTAATAAGGTCCTCCAGAATATCTAATTCTGGGTATGAAAGAAAATTTTAGTAATGAAAGACTCTTATGACAAATGAATTTAAATTTCTGAAAATTATTTTCTATTTCTAGAAAGCACTTCATTTCTTGGTGTCAAAAGAGAATATGTGGTATAAAAATAGACGATCTATTCTCTTTTTTTTTTTTCCAAAAAATTTGGAGATTGTGTAATGCTTACTCTCAAACTTTTCGTTTACACAGTAGTTATATTCTTTGTTTCTCTCTTCATCTTCGGATTCCTATCTAATGATCCAGGACGTAATCCTGGACGTGAAGAATAAAAAAAAAAAGGATTTTCGCTTTCCTTGCTTGATTTTCAAATTTTCTTAGGGTTTTATCTATTTCACACGTTTAACTACGAAAAAGGAAAAGGGATTTGAACAATTTGAAAGATAAATCAAATATCAAGTCATCAAGGGAAACGGAAAGAGAGGGATTCGAACCCTCGGTACAAATAACTCGTACAACGGATTAGCAATCCGCCGCTTTAGTCCACTCAGCCACCTCTCCCAATAAAAAAAAGATAATTACTATGTTACATTACACGTAAAGTAAGGATTCAAAAAAGTCTTTCTTTCTCTCTCTTTATCTTTATTATATAGATATGGTACAATTTTTATCAGC
>NW_028129061.1:87500-89734 GCF_055761805.1 Camellia sinensis | reverse complement strand
ATTGTTTTCACCTTTAATCATAAATGAAACTTCAATAGAAAATTTCATAGAAAAAAATAAGATTCATACTATCTTTCTTACTGATACGGATTCTCGAGAATTTAAAGATAAAACAGATATATTTGATAACAACCCATTATCAACAAAAATGAGTTATTTCTTGACTTTAATCAGTGAACTTAAATCAAATTTGAATTTGAAAGGATCTTCTTTATTTTCAGAACAAGGAAGAATGGATTCCGAAAATAAAACAAAATTTTTATTCAATGCAATTAGAAGTGATCTTAATGATCAAAAAAAAAAAAAAAAATCTATTGGAATAAAAGAAATCAGTAAAAAAGTCCCTCGATGGTCATACAAATTAATCAACGAATTAGAACAACAGGAAGGAGAAAGTGAAGAAGAAGTACCAATAGATTATCAGATTCGTTCAAGAAAAGCCAAACGTGTAGTGATTTTTACTGATAACCGGGGAAATACCGATCCTAATAATAAGGATACTAATAATCTAATAAAAGAGACGAAGTAGCTTTGATACGATATTCGCAACAATCTGATTTTCGTCGAGACATAATCAAAGGTTCAATGCGAGCCCAAAGATGTAAAACAGTTATTTGGGAATTTTTTCAAGCAAATGCACATTCTCCGCTTTTTTTGGACAGAATAGACAAATCACACCCTTTTTTTTTTGATATCTCCGAACTGATAAAACTCCATTTTTAGAAATTGTATAGGAAAGGGAGCAGAATTCAAAATTTCAGATTATACAGAAGAAGAAATAAAAGAAAGGGAAAAAAAGGAAAAGGACAAAAAAGAAGAGAACAAAAGAAAAGAGAAAGCGCGGATAGAAGTAGCAGAAGCCTGGGATACCATTCCATTTGCTCAAGTAATAAGAGGTTCCATGTTAATAACTCAATCGATTCTTAGAAAATATATTATATTACCGTCATTGATAATAGCTAAAAATATTGGCCGTATGCTATTATTACAATTTCCTGAGTGGTCTGAGGATTTAAATGAATGGAATAAAGAAATGCATGTTAAATGCACCTATAATGGTGTTCAATTATCAGAAACAGAATTTCCGAAAAATTGGTTAATAGACGGTATTCAAATAAAGATGCTATTTCCTTTCTGTCTGAAACCCTGGCACAGATCTAAGCCACGGTCCTCTCATATAGATCGAATCAAAAAGAAAGGACAAAAAGATGATTTTTTTTTTTAACGGTTTGGGGAATGGAAGCTGAACTTCCTTTTGGTTCTCCCCAAAAACGGCCTTCCTTTTTTGAACCCATTTTTAAGAAACTCGAAAAAAAAATTGGAAAATTGAAAAAAAAGTATTTTATATTTCTAAAAGTTTTAAAAGAAAGAACAAAATTTCTAAATATCTCAAAAAAAACAAAAAAATGGATTATCAAGGGCATTCCGTTTTTAAAAAAAATAAAAAAAGAACTCTCAAAAGTAAATCCAATTCTATTATTTAGATTGAGAGAAATATATAAATCAAGCGAAACTAAAAAAAAAAAAGAAAAAGATTCTATAACCCGCAATCATATAATTCATAAATCCTTTAGTCGAATTCAATCTACATATTGGACAAATTTTTTACTGACAGAAAAAAAAATGAAAGATCTGACTGATAGAACAAGCACAATCAGAAATCAAATAAAAAGAATTACAAAAAATAAAAAAAAAGTGACTCCAGAAATAAATGATAGTCCTAATAAAACAAGTTATAATGCTAAAAGATTGGAATCACCAAATTGGCAAATATTAAAAAGAAGAAATACTCGATTAATCCGTAAATTACATTATTTTATAAAATTTTTCACTGAAAGGATATACGCAGATATCCTTCTATCTATTATTAATATTCCCAGAATTAATATACAACTTTTTGTTGAATCAACAAAAAAAATGATTGATAAATCCATTTACAATAATAAAAAAATAAAAAAAGAATTAATAAAACAAATCAAAATAAAATGAATTTTATTTCGACTATAAAAAAGTCACTTTATAATATTAGTAATAAGAATTCACAGAATTTTTTTGACTTATCCTCCTTGTCACAAGCATATGTATTTTACAAAATATCACAAACACAAGTTCTTAACTTGTATAAGTTAAGATCTATTCTTCAATATCACGGAACGTCTTTTTTTCTTAAGACTTCAATAAAAGATTATTTTGGAAAACAAGGAATAATTCATTATGAATTAAGACATAAGAAA
>NW_028129060.1:7500-10000 GCF_055761805.1 Camellia sinensis | reverse complement strand
ATATTTTTAACCTTAGAACATATATTAACTCATATTTCCTTTTCTATCGTTTCAATTGTAATTACAATTCATTTAATAACAACCTTATTAGTCAATGAAATAGTAAAACTATATGATTCATCAGAAAAGGGCATGATGGCGACTTTTTTCTGTATAACAGGATTATTAATCACTCGTTGGATTTATTCGGAGCATTTCCCATTAAGTAATTTATATGAATCATTACTCTTCCTTTCATGGGGTTTCTCCATTATTCATATCGTTCCGTATTTCAAAAAAAAAAATTATTTAAGTGCAATAATCGCGCCAAGTGCTATTTTTACACAAGGCTTTACTACTTCGGGTCTTTTAACTGAAATACATCAATCCGCAATATTAGTACCCGCTCTCCAATCCGAGTGGTTAATAATGCACGTAAGTATGATGGTATTGGGTTATGCAGCTCTTTTATGTGGATCATTATTATCAGTAGCACTTCTAGTCATTACATTTCGAAAAGACATAAATATTTTTTATAAAAGTAATCATTTATTCAATGAGTCTTTTTCCTTTGGCGAATTCCAATATATAAATGAAAGAAGCAATGTTTTTGGAAATACTTCTTTTTTTTCTACTAAGAATTATTACAGATTCCAATTGATTCAACAATTGGATCATTGGAGTTATCGTGTTATTAGTATAGGGTTTATCTTTTTAACCATAGGTATTCTTTCGGGAGCAGTATGGGCTAATGAAGCATGGGGGTCATATTGGAATTGGGACCCAAAGGAAATTTGGGCATTTATTACTTGGACTATATTCGCGATTTATTTACATACTCGAACAAATAAAAAATTTCCCCCTGCAAATTCTGCAATTGTGGCCTCTACGGGCTTTCTTATAATTTGGATATGTTATTTTGGAGTCAATCTTTTAGGAATAGGGCTACATAGTTATGGTTCATTTACATTAACGCCTAATTGAATTCAAGAAAGTCTCTGACGAATATAAACAAAATAGAGCGTAAAAATTCGTGTAAGCCGGCGAGAACCATGTGAATCACTACACTACTTGATTCAAATGGTTCTCATAAAGACCAAACATATCTGGTTAAATTTTAAATTTTTTTTTACTTAACTTAAGATAAGAAAAAAAGACTTCTTTTTTGCATTGTACAACGAACAATTTAAAAAATCATAGGATTCTTTTTTGATTTCTTTTTTATTCATGAAAACTATCTATAAAAAAATTAGATAGAATAACTTCAACCTTGTCAACTGATAATGAAAGAAAGAAATCCGGGTAAATACCAATACCTACTACGGGTAAAAAAATAGAGATCGAAACAAATAACTCTCGCGGTCCAAAATCCAAAAAAGAATAGTTTGGAACATTAAATAACTTGTATCCATAGAACATCTGGCGTGACATAGATAATAAATAAATAGGAGTTAATATTATTCCAATTGCCATTACAAAAGTAATTAGTATTTTTGGCATTAAAAGAAATTTTTGGCTGGTAATTATTCCAAAAAATACTACCAACTCCGCAACAAAACCACCCATACCCGGTAATGCAAGAGAAGCCATTGAAAAGCTACTGAACATCGTGAATATTTTTGGCATTGGGATAGCTATTCCTCCCATTTCATCGAGATAAACAAGACGTATTCTATCATAACTCGTTCCTGCCAAGAAAAAAAGTGCAGCACCATAAATCCATGAGAGATTATTTGTAAAATGGCTCCATTGAGTCCTGTATCGGTTATAGAACCAATTCCTATAATTATGAAACCCATATGAGATACAGAGGAATATGCTATTCTTTTTTTTAAATTACGTTGACCAGGAGATGTTGAAGCTGCATAGATTATTTGCATTGTGCCTACTATCATTAACCAAGGAGAAAATATAGAATGAGCGTGAGGTAATAATTCCATATTGATCCGAACCAACCCATACGCTCCCATTTTTAATAAGATTCCAGCTAGAAGCATACAAGTACTGTAATGCGCTTCTCCATGGGTATCTGGTAACCATGTATGTAAGGGTATAATCGGTGATTTGACAGCAAAAGCAATAAAAAATCCAATATAGAATAGTATTTCCAATGTCACAGGATATGATTGATTGGCTAATGTTTCAAAATTTAATGTTGGTTCATTAGAACTATATAAACCAACACCCAGAACTCCCATTAAGAGAAAAATAGAACCTCCCGCAGTGTACAAAATAAATTTTGTAGCTGAGTACAGACGTTTCTTTCCTCCCCACATGGATAGAAGTAAATAAACGGGAATTAATTCTAACTCCCACATGATGAAAAATAGTAAAAGGTCTCGAGAAGAAAATGATCCTATTTGACCGCTGTACATTGCTAACATCAGGAAATGGAATAATCGAGAATCTCGAGTAATTGGCCAAGCGCTAAAGTAGCTAAAGTAGTGATGAATCCCGTCAGTAAAATGGGTCCTATAGAAAGTCATCTATTCCTAATCTCCAGTGGAAATCAAAAAAATTT
>NW_028129059.1:42500-45000 GCF_055761805.1 Camellia sinensis | reverse complement strand
AGGTTCAATGCGAGCCCAAAGATGTAAAACAGTTATTTGGGAATTTTTTCAAGCAAATGCACATTCTCCGCTTTTTTTGGACAGAATAGACAAATCACACCCTTTTTTTTTTGATATCTCCGAACTGATAAAACTCATTTTTAGAAATTGTATAGGAAAGGGAGCAGAATTCAAAATTTCAGATTATACAGAAGAAGAAATAAAAGAAAGGGAAAAAAAGGAAAAGGACAAAAAAGAAGAGAACAAAAGAAAAGAGAAAGCGCGGATAGAAGTAGCAGAAGCCTGGGATACCATTCCATTTGCTCAAGTAATAAGAGGTTCCATGTTAATAACTCAATCGATTCTTAGAAAATATATTATATTACCGTCATTGATAATAGCTAAAAATATTGGCCGTATGCTATTATTACAATTTCCTGAGTGGTCTGAGGATTTAAATGAATGGAATAAAGAAATGCATGTTAAATGCACCTATAATGGTGTTCAATTATCAGAAACAGAATTTCCGAAAAATTGGTTAATAGACGGTATTCAAATAAAGATGCTATTTCCTTTCTGTCTGAAACCCTGGCACAGATCTAAGCCACGGTCCTCTCATATAGATCGAATCAAAAAGAAAGGACAAAAAGATGATTTTTTTTTTTTAACGGTTTGGGGAATGGAAGCTGAACTTCCTTTTGGTTCTCCCCAAAAACGGCCTTCCTTTTTTGAACCCATTTTTAAGAAACTCGAAAAAAAAATTGGAAAATTGAAAAAAAAGTATTTTATATTTCTAAAAGTTTTAAAAGAAAGAACAAAATTTCTAAATATCTCAAAAAAAACAAAAAAATGGATTATCAAGGGCATTCCGTTTTTAAAAAAAATAAAAAAAGAACTCTCAAAAGTAAATCCAATTCTATTATTTAGATTGAGAGAAATATATAAATCAAGCGAAACTAAAAAAAAAAAAGAAAAAGATTCTATAACCCGCAATCATATAATTCATAAATCCTTTAGTCGAATTCAATCTACATATTGGACAAATTTTTTACTGACAGAAAAAAAAATGAAAGATCTGACTGATAGAACAAGCACAATCAGAAATCAAATAAAAAGAATTACAAAAAATAAAAAAAAAGTGACTCCAGAAATAAATGATAGTCCTAATAAAACAAGTTATAATGCTAAAAGATTGGAATCACCAAATTGGCAAATATTAAAAAGAAGAAATACTCGATTAATCCGTAAATTACATTATTTTATAAAATTTTTCACTGAAAGGATATACGCAGATATCCTTCTATCTATTATTAATATTCCCAGAATTAATATACAACTTTTTGTTGAATCAACAAAAAAAATGATTGATAAATCCATTTACAATAATAAAAAAAATAAAAAAAGAATTAATAAAACAAATCAAAATAAAATGAATTTTATTTCGACTATAAAAAAGTCACTTTATAATATTAGTAATAAGAATTCACAGAATTTTTTTGACTTATCCTCCTTGTCACAAGCATATGTATTTTACAAAATATCACAAACACAAGTTCTTAACTTGTATAAGTTAAGATCTATTCTTCAATATCACGGAACGTCTTTTTTTCTTAAGACTTCAATAAAAGATTATTTTGGAAAACAAGGAATAATTCATTATGAATTAAGACATAAGAAACTTCGGAATTCTGGAATAAATCAATGGAAAAACTGGTTAAGAGGTCATTATCAATACCATTTATCTCAGATTAGATGGTCTAGATTAATAGCAGCAAAATGGAAAAATAGAATCAATAAATGTCGTACAATTCAAAATCAAGATTTAAACAAAGAGAATTCATATGAAAAAGACCTATTAATTCATTACAAAAAACAAAACGATTACGAAGTATATTCATTACCAAATCAAAATGAGAATTTTCAAAAATACTATAGATATAATCTTTTATCTTATAGATCTATTAATTATGAAAATAAGAGGGACCCATATATTTATGGATCACCATTCCAAGTAAATAAGAATCGAGAGAGTTTTTATAATTACAACACACATAAACATAAGGGCAAATTTTTTGATATACTAGGGGATATCCCTATCAAAAATTATTTAGGAAAAAGTGATATTATGTATATGGAAAAAAATCCGGATCGAAAATATTTTGATTGGAAAATTCTCCATTTTTGTCTTAAAAAGAAAATCGATATTGAGGCCTGGATCAAGATCGATACCAACAAGAATAAAAATACTAAAACCGGGACTAATAATTATCAAATAATTGATAAAATTGATAAAAAAGATCTTTTTTATCTTACGATTCCTCAGGATCAAGAAATCAATTCACCCAATCAAAAAAAAATATTTTTTGATTGGATGGGAATGAATGAAGAAATACTAAGTCGTCCTATATCGAATCTGAAACTTTGGTTCTTCCCAGAATTTGTACTACTTTATAATGCATATAAAATGAAACCGTGGTTTATACCAAGCAAATTACTTTTTTTTAATATAAATGAAAATGGT
>NW_028129058.1:85000-87500 GCF_055761805.1 Camellia sinensis | reverse complement strand
ATCGACTCCAATTTTTGACCTTGTTCCCATTGCAAAATATTGGATTTCTATTCACATCATGCTTAGTCTTTGAATTGAAACAAATTAGAATTCTCAATTCTCTACGACATCTAGACGATAAAATATTTTCAGGAACAAGCAAATCATAATGATTTTTTTTCTATTTCCGGTTATCCTTTGATGATGCCTTGAAATGGATTCATCAAAATCCTTATCCTTCTTATCAACATATCTTTGTTCTCGGTATCTTTGATTAGTTTGATGCCTACTCGTATGAACTAATGAAATACCTATGGTTTGATACATAATAAACTGTCCATCATTTTTTACAGACAGACGAAGGGGTTCGATAATTAATATCCCCCTTTTCATCAATTCTGTAAGAGTTAAATTCTTCTGAATCAGCATTATATCCAGATTCATTTCTCTCCTTTGAATAGAGGATATAGTAATTTTTCTTGGATTTCTCAGTCTAAGCAGGAGACAATATACTTTGATATTATTGATCATTCTTTGATTCAAAGCATTATCCCATCTCAATTGAAAAAGTAAATACTTTTTCAGGAAGAAATCTAGTTCTGCTTCGGTATTGCTCTTGTATTGTTTTTTCTTTTTACGGTTTTTCATGTTTGATTCTGAATAATCTTCTTCAATATCTTTTTGTTCGGTTGAGGGAACAGATACAAGATTTACTTGGTTTTGTGCATTTGATCTAAGATCTCTTTGGCCTGCAGATTCTTTTTCTTTTTTATTTTTATTCTTTAATTCCATTTTTTTTTTTCATTCGAGGGTATAACCCCCTTTTGCTTTCTATTGATGTTTTTATTTTCACTACCATTTTCATTTATATTAAAAAAAAGTAATTTGCTTGGTATAAACCACGGTTTCATTTTATATGCATTATAAAGTAGTACAAATTCTGGGAAGAACCAAAGTTTCAGATTCGATATAGGACGACTTAGTATTTCTTCATTCATTCCCATCCAATCAAAAAATATTTTTTTTTGATTGGGTGAATTGATTTCTTGATCCTGAGGAATCGTAAGATAAAAAAGATCTTTTTTATCAATTTTATCAATTATTTGATAATTATTAGTCCGGTTTTAGTATTTTTATTCTTGTTGGTATCGATCTTGATCCAGGCCTCAATATCGATTTTCTTTTTAAGACAAAAATGGAGAATTTTCCAATCAAAATATTTTCGATCCGGATTTTTTTCCATATACATAATATCACTTTTTCCTAAATAATTTTGATAGGGATATCCCCTAGTATATCAAAAAATTTGCCCTTATGTTTATGTGTGTTGTAATTATAAAAACTCTCTCGATTCTTATTTACTTGGAATGGTGATCCATAAATATATGGGTCCCTCTTATTTTCATAATTAATAGATCTATAAGATAAAAGATTATATCTATAGTATTTTTGAAAATTCTCATTTTGATTTGGTAATGAATATACTTCGTAATCGTTTTGTTTTTTGTAATGAATTAATAGGTCTTTTTCATATGAATTCTCTTTGTTTAAATCTTGATTTTGAATTGTACGACATTTATTGATTCTATTTTTCCATTTTGCTGCTATTAATCTAGACCATCTAATCTGAGATAAATGGTATTGATAATGACCTCTTAACCAGTTTTTCCATTGATTTATTCCAGAATTCCGAAGTTTCTTATGTCTTAATTCATAATGAATTATTCCTTGTTTTCCAAAATAATCTTTTATTGAAGTCTTAAGAAAAAAAGACGTTCCGTGATATTGAAGAATAGATCTTAACTTATACAAGTTAAGAACTTGTGTTTGTGATATTTTGTAAAATACATATGCTTGTGACAAGGAGGATAAGTCAAAAAAATTCTGTGAATTCTTATTACTAATATTATAAAGTGACTTTTTTATAGTCGAAATAAAATTCATTTATTTTGATTTGTTTTATTAATTCTTTTTTTATTTTTTTTATTATTGTAAATGGATTTATCAATCATTTTTTTTGTTGATTCAACAAAAAGTTGTATATTAATTCTGGGAATATTAATAATAGATAGAAGGATATCTGCGTATATCCTTTCAGTGAAAAATTTTATAAAATAATGTAATTTACGGATTAATCGAGTATTTCTTCTTTTTAATATTTGCCAATTTGGTGATTCCAATCTTTTAGCATTATAACTTGTTTTATTAGGACTATCATTTATTTCTGGAGTCACTTTTTTTTTATTTTTTGTAATTCTTTTTATTTGATTTCTGATTGTGCTTGTTCTATCAGTCAGATCTTTCATTTTTTTTTCTGTCAGTAAAAAATTTGTCCAATATGTAGATTGAATTCGACTAAAGGATTTATGAATTATATGATTGCGGGTTATAGAATCTTTTTCTTTTTTTTTTTTAGTTTCGCTTGATTTATATATTTCTCTCAATCTAAATAATAGAATTGGATTTACTTTGAGAGTTCTTTTTTATTTTTTTTAAAACGGAATGCCCTTGATAATCCATT
>NW_028129057.1:77500-90000 GCF_055761805.1 Camellia sinensis | reverse complement strand
CTAGGAAAGCACAGGCAACTCGTTCGAACGTCAAAGCCAACCAAATGGCAATTACCCGAGGGACACGCTTTTCGCAAGGCACCTTCCACTAGGGAAGCGCAGGCAACCCGAAGGCGAGTCGAAGACAACCCGAGGGACATGGAGGAATGCACCAGTGGAGTTCGCTGCACAGGCAGGGATCCGTCCAACTCGCACAAACCGAACACAACTCACGCGCCACGACGTACACTGTGCACCAGCCCCCCAAAACGAATCACCCCCCGAAGGACTAAGAAGCCCGACGAACGCGCGAAAACATTTAGAGAGGCCGAGCAAGCACCGGTTAGCGCGAATGCAAATAACAAACGCAACAGGCAAATTTCGAGGGACATACTTTTCGCAACAAGCTTCCACTAGGAAAGCATAGGCAACTCGTTCGAACGTCAAAGCCAACCAAATGGCAATTACCCGAGGGACACGCTTTTTGCAAGGCACCTTCCACTAGGGAAGCGCAAGCAACCCGAAGGCGAGTCGAAGACAACCCGAGGGACATGGAGGAATGCACCAGTGGAGTTCGCTGCACAGGCAGGGATCCGTCCAACTCGCACAAACCGAACACAACTCACGCGCCACGACGTACACTGTGCACCAGCCCCCCAAAACGAATCACCCCCCGAAGGACCAAGAAGCCCGACGAACGCGCGAAAACATTTAGAGAGGCCGAGCAAGCACCGGTTAGCGCGAATGCAAATAACAAACGCAACAGGCAACTTTCGAGGGACATACTTCTCGCAACAAGCTTCCACATGGAAAGCACAGGCAACTCGTTCGCACGCCAAAGCCAACCAAATGGCAATTTAACCGAGGGACATGCATTTCGCAAGGCAACTTGTACAATTACCCGAGGGACATGGCATGCTTGCCAAGGCCGTGGCTTGGCATGCTTGCCAAGGCCGTGGCATGACATGCTGCTGGCCAAGGCCGGGCATGCCATGCTGCTGGACAAGGCCGTGGCAAGGCATGCTGATGGCCGAGGCCGTGGCAAGGCATGCTGATGGCCGAGGCCGTGGCAAGGCATGCTGATGGCCGAGGCCGTGGCAAGGCATGCTGCTGGCCAAGGCGTTGGCATGGCATGCTGCTGCTGACCAAGGCTTGGGCTTGCCATGCTGCCGGCCAAGGCCGCGGCATGGCATGCTGCCGGCCAAGGCCGCGGCATGCCATGTTGCTGGCCAAGGCCGTGGCATGACATGCTGGCCAAGGCCGGGGCATGGCAAGCTGCTGGCCAAGGTCGTGGCATGGCACGCTGCTGGCCAAGGCCGGGGCATAGCACGCTGCTGGCCATGGCCGTGGCTTGGCAAGGTTGCCAAGGCCGGGGCATGGCGTGCTGCTGGCCAAGGCTTTGGCATGCCATGTTGCTGGCCAAGGCTGTGGCATGGCATGCTGCTGGCCAAGGCTGTGGCATGGCATGCTGCTGGCCAAGGCCGTGGCATGACATGCTGGCCAAGGCCGGGGCATGGCATGCTGCTGGCCAAGGTCGTGGCATGGCATGCTGCTGGCCAAGGCCGTGGCATGACATGCTTGCCAAGGCCAGGGCATGGCATGCTGCTGGCCAAGGCTTTGGCATGCCATGTTGCTGGCCAAGGCTGTGGCATGGCATGCTGCCCTAGGCCAACGTGCCACCGCCACCGCCGCGGGCCGCCACTCGACGCATCCCGTGCTTGGCTATGTAGTTTCGATGCCACAAGCCAATGCCACAAGCCAAGCGATGGCATGTGCCAAGCGCCCGCCTAGGCATAGGCGTGGCCTGTGGCCTGGCCATGCTGGCCAGCCTTAAGGGAGGTGCCCCCCCCTTATAATAGCCTGTTAAGCCCTTTTCAATCTGGCAGGAGGAAACATCAAGCATGTTCGAGGAGTCATAATGGGGTTTTTTTAAAAAGTAATGGTTTTTTGCCAAAACTTTCAACATGAAAGTTGTATGAAATAATTTAATACACCATAAAAAAAATTATAAAAAAATATTTGGCCACCGGAATATTTTATTTTAATTTATTTCAATTTTAATACTTAAAAAATAATAAAAATTACTAAAAATACTCAAAAAATTCTAGAAAAATTCCAACAATTATAAGATGAGGCACTAGTAATTATAGTAATTTTTTTAATTATTTTTTTATTTTTAATTTATTTTATTATAATTTTTATGAGTAAATAAATAATTAAAAAGCCCGACGAACGTGCAAAAACTCTTAGAGAAACCCAGCAAGCATCGGATAGCTCGAATGCAAATAACAAACGCAACAGGCAACTTCCGAGGGACATACTTTTCCCAACAAGCTTCCACTGGGGAAAGCACTAGCAACGTGTTCGCAAGTCAAAGGCAACCAAACCGGCTATTACCCGAGGGACAAGCATTTCGCAGGGCAACATATACGTAAGTCAAAGCCAAACCAAATGGCAATTACACGAGGGACAGGATTGCTTGCCAAGGGCGTGGCATGCGATGTTCTAGCCCAAGGCCAAGGCACGCCACGCTGCGGGACAAGGCCGTGGCAAGACATGCGGCTGGCCTTGGCCTTGGCATGGCATGCCGCCGGCTTTGGCTGGGCTGCGTTGGCCTTGCCATGGAATGTTGCTGGCTTCGGATGGGCTGCCTTGGCCTTGGCCTTGGCCGTGGCATGGCATGCTGCTGGCCTTGGCCTTGGCATGGCATGCTGCTGGCCTTGGCCTTGGCATGGCATGCTGCTGGCTTTGGCTGGGCTGCCTTGGCCGTGGCATGGCATGCTGCTGGCTTTGGCTGGGCTGCCTTGGCCGTGGCATGGCATGCTGCTGGCTTTGGCTGGGCTGCCTTGGCCGTGGCATGGCATGCTGCTGGCCTAGGCCTTGGCATGGCATGCTGCTGGCTTTGGCTGGGCTGCCTTGGCCGTGGCATGGCATGCTGCTGGCCTAGGCCTTGGCATGGCATGCTGGTGGCTTTGGCTGGCAGCCTTGGCCGTGGCATGGCATGCTGCTGGCCTTGGCCTTGGCATGGCATGCTGCTGGCTTTGGCTGGCCTGCCTTGGCCGTGGCATGGCATGCTGCTGGCCTTGGCCTTGGCATGGCATGCTGCTGGCTTTGGCTGGCCTGCCTTGGCCGTGGCATGGCATGCTGCTGGCCTAGGCCTTGGCATGGCATGCTGCTGGCTTTGGCTGGCCTGCCTTGGCCGTGGCATGGCATGCTGCTGGCCTAGGCATGGCATGGCATGCTGCTGGCTTTGGCTGGGCTGCCTTGGCCGTGGAATGGCATGCTGCTGGCCTTGGCCTTGATATGGCATGCTGCTGGCTTTGGCTGGGCTGCCTTGGCCGTGGCATGGCATGCTGCTGGCCTAGGCCTTGACATGGCATGCTGCTGGCTTTGGCTGGGCTGCCTTGGCCGTGGCATGGCATGCTGCTGGCCTTGGCCTTGGCATGGCATGCTGCTGGCTTTGGCTGGCCTGCCTTGGCCGTGGCATGGCATGCTGCTGGCCTAGGCCATGGCATGGCATGCTGCTGGCTTTGGCTGGGCTGCCTTGGCCGTGGCATGGCATGCTGCTGCCCTTGGCCTTGATATGGCATGCTGCTGGCTTTGGCTGGGCTGCCATGGCCGTGGCATGGCATGCTGCTGGCCTAGGCCTTGGCATGGCATGCTGCTGGCTTTGGCTGGCCTGCGTTGGCCGTGGCATGGCATGCTGCTGGCCTAGGCCTTGGCATGGCATGCTGCTGGCTTTGGCTGGGCTGCCTTGGCCGTGGCATGGCATGCTGCTGGCCTTGGCCGTGGCATGGCATGCTGCTGGCCTTGGCCTTGGCATGGCATGCTGCTGGCCTTGGCCTTGGCATGGCATGCTGCTGGCTTTGGCTGGGCTGCCTTGGCCGTGGCATGGCATGCTGCTGGCTTTGGCTGGGCTGCCTTGGCCGTGGCATGGCATGCTGCTGGCTTTGGCTGGGCTGCCTTGGCCGTGGCATGGCATGCTGCTGGCCTAGGCCTTGGCATGGCATGCTGCTGGCTTTGGCTGGGCTGCCTTGGCCGTGGCATGGCATGCTGCTGGCCTAGGCCTTGGCATGGCATGCTGGTGGCTTTGGCTGGCAGCCTTGGCCGTGGCATGGCATGCTGCTGGCCTTGGCCTTGGCATGGCATGCTGCTGGCTTTGGCTGGCCTGCCTTGGCCGTGGCATGGCATGCTGCTGGCCTTGGCCTTGGCATGGCATGCTGCTGGCTTTGGCTGGCCTGCCTTGGCCGTGGCATGGCATGCTGCTGGCCTAGGCCTTGGCATGGCATGCTGCTGGCTTTGGCTGGCCTGCCTTGGCCGTGGCATGGCATGCTGCTGGCCTAGGCATGGCATGGCATGCTGCTGGCTTTGGCTGGGCTGCCTTGGCCGTGGCATGGCATGCTGCTGGCCTTGGCCTTGATATGGCATGCTGCTGGCTTTGGCTGGGCTGCCTTGGCCGTGGCATGGCATGCTGCTGGCCTAGGCCTTGACATGGCATGCTGCTGGCTTTGGCTGGGCTGCCTTGGCCGTGGCATGGCATGCTGCTGGCCTTGGCCTTGGCATGGCATGCTGCTGGCTTTGGCTGGGCTGCCTTGGCCGTGGCATGGCATGCTGCTGGCCTAGGCCTTGGCATGGCATGCTGGTGGCTTTGGCTGGCAGCCTTGGCCGTGGCATGGCATGCTGCTGGCCTTGGCCTTGGCATGGCATGCTGCTGGCTTTGGCTGGCCTGCCTTGGCCGTGGCATGGCATGCTGCTGGCCTTGGCCTTGGCATGGCATGCTGCTGGCTTTGGCTGGCCTGCCTTGGCCGTGGCATGGCATGCTGCTGGCCTTGGCATGGCATGCTGCTGGCTTTGGCTGGGCTGCCTTCGCCGTGGCATGCCATGCTGCTGGCCTTGGCCTTGGGGCTGGGCTGCCTTGGCTGCGGTTCTTATCACTAGACGTGCGTTGCGTGCGAAGGCGTGCAAAGGCGTGCGCGACCATGCGCGCAACACGCGCACCGCGGTCAAAAGACCACGCGCGCGGTATTCGCACAGGCCACGCTGCCCACGCCGCGGGCATGCCAGGCCGCCCAGGCCGTGCGCATGCCATGCCGTGCTGCCCAGGCCGGCTGCATGCCAGGCCGCCCAGGCCGTGCGCATGCCATGCCGTGCTGCCCACGCCGCGGGCATGCCAGGCCGGCTGCATGCCAGGCCGCCCAGGCCGTGCGCATGCCAAGCCGTGCTGCCCACGCCGCGGGCATGCCAGGCCGGCTGCATGCCAGGCTGCCCAGGCCGTGCGCATGCCATGCCGTGCTGCCCATGCCGCGCGCATGCCAGGCCGCCCACGCCCGCGCGCATGCCACGCCATGCTGCCCAAGGCCGCGCCCAGGCCGCGCAAGGCCGCGCCCAGGCCGCCCAAGGCCGCGCCCAGGCCGCGCAAGGCCGCCCAAGGCCGCCCAAGGCCGCGGTCCAGGCCGCCCAAGGCCGCGGCCGAGCCGCCCCAGGCCGCAGCCCAGGCCGCGGTCGAGCCGCAGTGCATGTAACCCAAGGCCGCAGCCCAGGCCGCGCCCAACATGGGGCGTACCTGCCACTGCCTTGCCCTGGGCAAGGGAGGTGCCCCCCCCTTATAATAGCCTGTTAAGCCCTTTTCAATCTGGCAGGAGGAAACATCAAGCATGTTCGAGGAGTCATAATGGGGTTTTTTTAAAAAGTAATGGTTTTTTGCCAAAACTTTCAACATGAAAGTTGTAGGAAATAATTTAATACACCATAAAAAAAATTAAAAAAAATATTTTTTTACAGAAAATATTTTATTTTAATTTATTTCGATATTAATACTTAAAAAATAATAAAAATTAATAAAAATAGTCAAAAAATTATGGAAAAATTCCCATAATTAAAGGATGATTCACTAGTAATTATAGAAATTATTAAATTATTTTTTTCATTTTTTTTATTTTATTTTGATTTTTTTATGCCAAATAAGGGCTTTAAAAATTCGAAAAGCTCCAGAAAAATTGCAAAAAAATAGGGAATGACATTTAAAATTGATTGTAGTGCATTTTTAATTGTGTTGCACGGTTTGGGTAAGATTATAAAAGAATCATGTTCAAAAAGATCGATCGAGGCGGTGGCACGCCATGGCCTTGGCCTTGGCCTTGGCCTTTGCCCGCGGCCTTGGCCTTTGCCTTGGCCTTGGCCATGCCTTGCACAGGGACTTGGCCTTGCCCACTGCCTTGGCCTTGGCTTTGGCCTTGGCCTTGGCCTTGGCATGGCATGGCATGCTCGCCGAGGCCGTGGCATGCCTTGCTGCTAGCCAAGGCCGTGGCGTGGCATGCTCGCCCAGCCCGTGGCATGCCGTGCTCGCCCAGCCCGTGGCACGCCATGTTGGCCCAAGGCATTGGCATGGCATGCCGGCCAAGGCATGCTGGCCAACGCTGCACAAGGCGGTGCCATGGCATGGCATGCTGACCAAGACCGTGCCATGGCATGCTGGGCGAGGCCGGGGCATGGCATGCTGGCCGAGGCCGTGGCTTGCCATGCCGCCACGGCCGTGGCATGCCGGGCAACGGACCGGCATGGCCCAGCCCGTGGCACGCCATGTTGGCCCAAGGCATTGGCATGGCATGCCGGCCAAGGCATGCTGGCCAACGCTGCGGCACGGCGTGCTGGACAAGGCGGTGCCATGGCATGGCATGCTGACCAAGACAGTGCCATGGCATGCTGGCCGAGGCCGTGGCATGGCATCCTGGCCGAGGCCGTGGCTTGCCATGCCGCCACGGCCGTGGCATGCTGGGCAACGGACCGGCATGGCATGCTGGCCGTGGCGGTGGCACGACATGCTGGCCAAGGCAGTGGCATGGCATGTAGGCCAAGGCTAAGGCATGGCACGCTGTGGCATGGCACGCTGGCCAAGGCAGTCGCAAGGCATGCGGGCCGAGGCCGCGGCACGGCCCGCTGGGCAACGCGGTGGCATGGCATGCTGGGCAACGCCGTGGCAAGGCATGCGGGCCGAGGCCTTGGCATGGCATGCTGGCCGAGGCCGTGGCATGGCATGCGGGCCGAGGCCGTGGCATGGCATGCGGGCCGAGGCCATGGCATGGCATGGCATGTTGGGCAACGCCGTGGCAAGACATGCGGGCCGAGGCCGTGGCATGGCATGTTGGGCAACGCCCTGGCAAGCCATGCGGGCCGAGGCCGTGGCGTGGCATGTTGGCCAAGGCTAAGGCATGGCACGCCGGGCAACGCGGTGCATTGGCATGCTGGGCAGCGCGGTGGCAAGGCATGGGGGCCGAGGCCGTGGCATGGCATGTTGGGCAACGCCGTGGCAAGACATGCGGGCCGAGGCCGTGGCATGGCATGCGGGCCGAGGCCGTGGCACGACATGTTGGCCAAGGCTAAGGCATGGCACGCCGGGCAACGCGGTGGCATGGCATGCTGGGCAACGCGGTGGCAAGGCATGCGGGCCGAGGCCGTGGCATGGCATGTTGGGCAACGCCGTAGAAGGGCATGCGGGCCGAGGCCGTGGCATGGCATGCGGGCCGAGGCCGTGGCATGGCATGTTGGGCGACGCCGTAGCAAGGCATGCGGGCCGAGGCCGTGGCATGTCATGCGGGCCGAGGCCGTGGCATGGCATGCGGGCCGAGGCCGTGGCATGGCATGTTGGCCGAGGCCGTGGCAAGGCATGCGGGCCGAGGCCGTGGCATGGCATGTTTGGCAACGCCGTGGCAAGACATGCGGGCCGTGGCATGGCATGGCATGCGGGCCGAGGCCGTGGCACGACATGTTGGCCAAGGCTAAGGCATGGCACGCCGGGCAACGCGGTGGCATGGCACGCCGGGCAACGCGGTGGCAAGGCATGCGGGCCGGGGCCGTGGCATGGCATGTTGGGCGACGCCGTAGCAAGGCATGCGGTCCGAGGCCGTGGCATGTCATGCGGGCCGAGGCCATGGCATGGCATGCGGGCCGAGGCCGTGGCATGGCATGTTGGGCGACGCCGTAGCAAGGCATGCGGGCCGAGGCCGTGGCATGTCATGCGAGCCGAGGCCGTGGCATGGCATGCGGGCCGAGGCCGTGGCATGGCAAGTTGGGCGACGTCGTGGCAAGGCATGCGGGCCGAGGCCGTGGCATGTCACGCGGGCCGAGGCCGTGGCATGGCATGCGGGCAGAGGCCGTGGCATGGCATGTTGGGCGACGCCGTCGCAAGGCATGCGGGCCGAGGCCGTGGCATGGCATGCGGGCCGAGGCCGTGGCATGGCATGTTGGGCGACGCCGTAGCAAGGCATGCGGGCCGAGGCCGTGGCATGTCATGGCATGTTGGGCGACGCCGTAGCAAGGCATGCGGGCCGAGGCCGTGGCATGGCATGTTTGGCAACGCCGTGGCAAGACATGAGGGCCGTGGCATGGCATGGCATGCGGGCCGAGGCCGTGGCACGACATGTTGGCCAAGGCTAAGGCATGGCACGCCGGGCAACGCGGTGGCATGGCATGCGGGCCGGGGCCGTGGCATGGCATGTTGGCCAACGTCGTAGCAAGGCATGCGGGCCGAGGCCGAGGCCGTGGCACGGCATGCGGGCCGAGGCTGTGGCATGGCATGTTGGGCGACGCCGTAGCAAGGCATGCGGTCCGAGGCCGTGGCATGTCATGCGGGCCGAGGCCGTGGCATGGCATGCGGGCCGAGGCCGTGGCATGGCATGTTGGGCGACGCCGTAGCAAGGCATGCGGGCCGAGGCCGTGCCGTGGCATGCGGGCCGAGGCCGTGGCATGGCATGTTGGGCGACGCCGTAGCAAAGCATGCGGTCCGAGGCCGTGGCCTGTCATGCGGGCCGAGGCCGTGGCATGGCATGCGGGCCGAGGCCGTGGCATGGCATGCGGGCCGAGGCCGTGGCATGGCATGTTGGGCGACGCCGTAGCATGGCATGCGGGCCGAGGCCGTGGCATGTCATGCGCGCCGAGGCCGTGGCATGGCATGCGGGCCGAGGCCGTGGCATGGCAAGTTGGGCGACGTCGTGGCAAGGCATGCGGGCCGAGGCCGTGGCATGGCATGCGGGCCGAGGCCGTGGCAAGGCATGTTGGGCGACGCCGTCGCAAGGCATGCGGGCCGAGGCCGTGGCATGTCATGCGGGCCGAGGCCGTGGCATGGCATGCGGGCCGAGGCCGTGGCATGGCATGTTGGGCGACGCCGTAGCAAGGCATGCGGTCCGAGGCCGTGGCATGTCATGCGGGCCGAGGCCGTGGCATGGCATGCGGGCCGAGGCCGTGGCATGGCATGCGGGCCGAGGCCGTGGCATGGCATGTTGGGCGACGCCGTAGCAAGGCATGCGGGCCGAGGCCGTGCCGTGGCGTGCGGGCCGAGGCCGTGGCATGGCATGTTGGGCGACGCCGTAGCAAGGCATGCGGTCCGAGGCCGTGGCATGTCATGCGGGCCGAGGCCGTGGCATGGCATGCGGGCCGAGGCCGTGGCATGGCATGTTGGGCGACGCAGTAGCAAGGCATGCGGGCCGAGGCCGTGCCGTGGCATGCGGGCCGAGGCCGTGGCATGGCATGTTGGGCGACGCCGTAGCAAGGCATGCGGTCCGAGGCCGTGGCATGTCATGCGGGCCGAGGCCGTGGCATGGCATGCGGGCCGAGGCCGTGGCATGGCATGTTGGGCGACGCCGTAGCAAGGCATGCGGGCCGAGGCCGTGGCATGTCATGCGGGCCGAGGCCGTGGCATGGCATGCGGGCCGAGGCCGTGGCATGGCAAGTTGGGCGGCGTCGTGGCAAGGCATGCTGGCCGAGGCCGTGGCATGTCATGCGGGCCGAGGCCGTGGCATGGCATGCGGGCCGAGGCCGTGGCAAGGCATGTTGGGCGACGCCGTAGCAAGGCATGCGGGCCGAGGCCGTGGCATGTCATGCGGGCCGAGGCCGTGGCACGTCATGCGGGCCGAGGCCGTGGCATGGCATGTTTGGCCACGCCGTGGCAAGACATGCGGGCCATGGCATGGCATGGCATGCGGGCCGAGGCCGTGGCTCGACATGTTGGCCAAGGCTAAGGCATGGCACGCCGGGCAACGCGGTGGCATGGCATGCTGGGCAACGCGGTGGCAAGGCATGCGGGCCGAGGCCGTGGCATGGCATGTTGGGCAACGCCGCAGCAAGGCATGCGGGCCGAGGCCGTGGCATGGCATGCGGGCCGAGGCCGTGGCATGGCATGCGGGCCGAGGCCGTGGCATGGCATGTTGGGCGACGCCGTAGCAAGGCATGCGGTCCGAGGCCGTGGCATGTCATGCGGGCCGAGGCCGTGGCATGGCATGCGGGCCGAGGCCGTGGCATGGCATGTTGGGCGACGCCGTAGCAAGGCATGCGGGCCGAGGCCGTGCCGTGGCATGCGGGCCGAGGCCGTGGCATGGCATGTTGGGCGACGCCGTAGCAAGGCATGCGGTCCGAGGCCGTGGCATGTCATGCGGGCCGAGGCCGTGGCATGGCATGCGGGCCGAGGCCGTGGCATGGCATGTTGGGCGACGCCGTAGCAAGGCATGCGGGCCGAGGCCGTGCCGTGGCATGCGGGCCGAGGCCGTGGCATGGCATGTTGGGCGACGCCGTAGCAAGGCATGCGGTCCGAGGACGTGGCATGTCATGCGGGCCGAGGCCGTGGCATGGCATGCGGGCCGAGGCCGTGGCATGGCATGTTGGGCGACGCCGTAGCAAGGCATGCGGGCCGAGGCCGTGGCATGTCATGCGGGCCGAGGCCGTGGCATGGCATGCGGGCCGAGGCCGTGGCATGGCAAGTTGGGCGGCGTCGTGGCAAGGCATGCGGGCCGAGGCCGTGGCATTTCATGCGGGCCGAGGCCGTGGCATGGCATGCGGGCCGAGGCCGTGGCACGTCATGCGGGCCGAGGCCGTGGCATGGCATGTTTGGCAACGCCGTGGCAAGACATGCGGGCTGTGGCATGGCATGGCATGCGGGCCGAGGCCGTGGCTCGACATGTTGGCCAAGGCTAAGGCATGGCACGCCGGGCAACGCGGTGGCATGGCATGCTGGGCAACGCGGTGGCAAGGCATGCGGGCCGAGGCCGTGGCATGGCATGTTGGGCAACGCCGCAGCAAGGCATGCGGGCCGAGGCCGTGGCATGGCATGCGGGCCGAGGCCGTGGCATGGCATGCGGGCCGTGGCCGTGGCATGGCATGTTGGGCGACGCCGTCGCAAGGCATGCGGGCCGAGGCCGTGGCATGGCATGTTTGGCAACGCCGTGGCAAGACATGCGGGCCGTGGCATGGCATGGCATGCGGGCCGAGGCCGTGGCATGGCATGTTGGGCGACGCCGTAGCAAGGCATGCGGGCCGAGGCCGTGGCCGTGGCATGGCATGCGGGCCGTGGCCGTGGCATGGCATGGCATGCGGGCCGAGGCCGTGGCATGGCATGTTGGGCAACGCCGTGGCAAGGCATGCGGGCCGAGGCCGTGGCATGGCATGATGGCCGAGGCCGTGGCATGTCATGCGGGCCGAGGCCGTGGCATGGCATGTTGGGCGACGCCGTAGCAAGGCATGCGGTCCGAGGCCGTGGCATGTCATGCGGGCCGAGGCCGTGGCATGGCTTGTTGGGCGACGCCGTAGCAAGGCATGCGGGCCGAGGCCGTGGCATGTCATGCTGGCCAAGGCCAAGGCATGGCATGGCATGGCATGCGGGCCGAGGCCGTGGCATGGCATGTTGGGCAACGCCGTGGCAAGGCATGCGGGCCGAGGCCGTGGCATGGCATGATGGCCGAGGCCGTGGCATGCCATGCTGGCCAAGGCTAAGGCATGGCATGCCGGGCAACGCGGTGGCATGGCATGCTGGGCAACGCCGTGGCATGGCATGCGGGCCGAGGCCGTGGCATGGCATGTTGTGCAACGCCTTGGCAAGACATGCGGGCCGAGGCCGTGGCATGGCATGGCATGTTGGGCAACGCCTTGGCAAGGCATGCGGGCCGAGGCCGTGGCATGGCATGCTAGCCGAGGCCGTGGCATGGCATGTTGGGCGACGCCGTGGCAAGGCATGCGGGCCGAGGCCGTGGCATGGCATGCGGGCCGAGGCCGTGGCACTGCATGTTGGGCGACGCCGTAGCAAGGCATGCGGGCCGAGGCCGAGGCCGTGGCATGGCATGTTGACCGAGGCCAAGGCATGGCATGCCGGGCAACGCGGTGGCATGGCATGCGCGGCCGAGGCCGTGGCAAGGCATGCGGGCCGAGGCCGTGGCATGGCATGTTGGGCGACGCCGTGGCAAGGCATGCGGGCCGAGGCCGTGGCATCGCATGCGGGCCGAGGCCGTGGCACTGCATGTTGGGCGACGCCGTAGCAAGGCATGCGGGCCGAGGCCGAGGCTGTGGCATGGCATGTTGACCGAGGCCAAGGCATGGCATGCCGGGCAACGCGGTGGCATGGCATGCGCGGCCGAGGCCGTGGCAAGGCATGCGGGCCGAGGCCGTGGCATGGCATGTTGGGCGACGCCGTGGCAAGGCATGCGGGCCGAGGCCGTGGCATGGCATGCGGGCCGAGGCCGTGGCACTGCATGTTGGGCGAC
>NW_028129057.1:57500-67500 GCF_055761805.1 Camellia sinensis | reverse complement strand
CAAGGCCGGGGCATGGCATGCTGCTGGCCAAGGTCGTGGCATGGCATGCTGCTGGCCAAGGCCGTGGCATGACATGCTTGCCAAGGCCAGGGCATGGCATGCTGCTGGCCAAGGCTTTGGCATGCCATGTTGCTGGCCAAGGCTGTGGCATGGCATGCTGCCCTAGGCCAACGTGCCACCGCCACCGCCGCGGGCCGCCACTCGACGCATCCCGTGCTTGGCTATGTAGTTTCGATGCCACAAGCCAATGCCACAAGCCAAGCGATGGCATGTGCCAAGCGCCCGCCTAGGCATAGGCGTGGCCTGTGGCCTGGCCATGCTGGCCAGCCTTAAGGGAGGTGCCCCCCCCTTATAATAGCCTGTTAAGCCCTTTTCAATCTGGCAGGAGGAAACATCAAGCATGTTCGAGGAGTCATAATGGGGTTTTTTTAAAAAGTAATGGTTTTTTGCCAAAACTTTCAACATGAAAGTTGTATGAAATAATTTAATACACCATAAAAAAAATTATAAAAAAATATTTGGCCACCGGAATATTTTATTTTAATTTATTTCAATTTTAATACTTAAAAAATAATAAAAATTACTAAAAATACTCAAAAAATTCTAGAAAAATTCCAACAATTATAAGATGAGGCACTAGTAATTATAGTAATTTTTTTAATTATTTTTTTATTTTTAATTTATTTTATTATAATTTTTATGAGTAAATAAATAATTAAAAAGCCCGACGAACGTGCAAAAACTCTTAGAGAAACCCAGCAAGCATCGGATAGCTCGAATGCAAATAACAAACGCAACAGGCAACTTCCGAGGGACATACTTTTCCCAACAAGCTTCCACTGGGGAAAGCACTAGCAACGTGTTCGCAAGTCAAAGGCAACCAAACCGGCTATTACCCGAGGGACAAGCATTTCGCAGGGCAACATATACGTAAGTCAAAGCCAAACCAAATGGCAATTACACGAGGGACAGGATTGCTTGCCAAGGGCGTGGCATGCGATGTTCTAGCCCAAGGCCAAGGCACGCCACGCTGCGGGACAAGGCCGTGGCAAGACATGCGGCTGGCCTTGGCCTTGGCATGGCATGCCGCCGGCTTTGGCTGGGCTGCGTTGGCCTTGCCATGGAATGTTGCTGGCTTCGGATGGGCTGCCTTGGCCTTGGCCTTGGCCGTGGCATGGCATGCTGCTGGCCTTGGCCTTGGCATGGCATGCTGCTGGCCTTGGCCTTGGCATGGCATGCTGCTGGCTTTGGCTGGGCTGCCTTGGCCGTGGCATGGCATGCTGCTGGCTTTGGCTGGGCTGCCTTGGCCGTGGCATGGCATGCTGCTGGCTTTGGCTGGGCTGCCTTGGCCGTGGCATGGCATGCTGCTGGCCTAGGCCTTGGCATGGCATGCTGCTGGCTTTGGCTGGGCTGCCTTGGCCGTGGCATGGCATGCTGCTGGCCTAGGCCTTGGCATGGCATGCTGGTGGCTTTGGCTGGCAGCCTTGGCCGTGGCATGGCATGCTGCTGGCCTTGGCCTTGGCATGGCATGCTGCTGGCTTTGGCTGGCCTGCCTTGGCCGTGGCATGGCATGCTGCTGGCCTTGGCCTTGGCATGGCATGCTGCTGGCTTTGGCTGGCCTGCCTTGGCCGTGGCATGGCATGCTGCTGGCCTAGGCCTTGGCATGGCATGCTGCTGGCTTTGGCTGGCCTGCCTTGGCCGTGGCATGGCATGCTGCTGGCCTAGGCATGGCATGGCATGCTGCTGGCTTTGGCTGGGCTGCCTTGGCCGTGGAATGGCATGCTGCTGGCCTTGGCCTTGATATGGCATGCTGCTGGCTTTGGCTGGGCTGCCTTGGCCGTGGCATGGCATGCTGCTGGCCTAGGCCTTGACATGGCATGCTGCTGGCTTTGGCTGGGCTGCCTTGGCCGTGGCATGGCATGCTGCTGGCCTTGGCCTTGGCATGGCATGCTGCTGGCTTTGGCTGGCCTGCCTTGGCCGTGGCATGGCATGCTGCTGGCCTAGGCCATGGCATGGCATGCTGCTGGCTTTGGCTGGGCTGCCTTGGCCGTGGCATGGCATGCTGCTGCCCTTGGCCTTGATATGGCATGCTGCTGGCTTTGGCTGGGCTGCCATGGCCGTGGCATGGCATGCTGCTGGCCTAGGCCTTGGCATGGCATGCTGCTGGCTTTGGCTGGCCTGCGTTGGCCGTGGCATGGCATGCTGCTGGCCTAGGCCTTGGCATGGCATGCTGCTGGCTTTGGCTGGGCTGCCTTGGCCGTGGCATGGCATGCTGCTGGCCTTGGCCGTGGCATGGCATGCTGCTGGCCTTGGCCTTGGCATGGCATGCTGCTGGCCTTGGCCTTGGCATGGCATGCTGCTGGCTTTGGCTGGGCTGCCTTGGCCGTGGCATGGCATGCTGCTGGCTTTGGCTGGGCTGCCTTGGCCGTGGCATGGCATGCTGCTGGCTTTGGCTGGGCTGCCTTGGCCGTGGCATGGCATGCTGCTGGCCTAGGCCTTGGCATGGCATGCTGCTGGCTTTGGCTGGGCTGCCTTGGCCGTGGCATGGCATGCTGCTGGCCTAGGCCTTGGCATGGCATGCTGGTGGCTTTGGCTGGCAGCCTTGGCCGTGGCATGGCATGCTGCTGGCCTTGGCCTTGGCATGGCATGCTGCTGGCTTTGGCTGGCCTGCCTTGGCCGTGGCATGGCATGCTGCAGGCCTTGGCCTTGGCATGGCATGCTGCTGGCTTTGGCTGGCCTGCCTTGGCCGTGGCATGGCATGCTGCTGGCCTAGGCCTTGGCATGGCATGCTGCTGGCTTTGGCTGGCCTGCCTTGGCCGTGGCATGGCATGCTGCTGGCCTAGGCATGGCATGGCATGCTGCTGGCTTTGGCTGGGCTGCCTTGGCCGTGGCATGGCATGCTGCTGGCCTTGGCCTTGATATGGCATGCTGCTGGCTTTGGCTGGGCTGCCTTGGCCGTGGCATGGCATGCTGCTGGCCTAGGCCTTGACATGGCATGCTGCTGGCTTTGGCTGGGCTGCCTTGGCCGTGGCATGGCATGCTGCTGGCCTTGGCCTTGGCATGGCATGCTGCTGGCTTTGGCTGGCCTGCCTTGGCCGTGGCATGGCATGCTGCTGGCCTAGGCCATGGCATGGCATGCTGCTGGCTTTGGCTGGGCTGCCTTGGCCGTGGCATGGCATGCTGCTGCCCTTGGCCTTGATATGGCATGCTGCTGGCTTTGGCTGGGCTGCCATGGCCGTGGCATGGCATGCTGCTGGCCTAGGCCTTGGCATGGCATGCTGCTGGCTTTGGCTGGCCTGCGTTGGCCGTGGCATGGCATGCTGCTGGCCTAGGCCTTGGCATGGCATGCTGCTGGCTTTGGCTGGGCTGCCTTGGCCGTGGCATGGCATGCAGCTGGCCTTGGCCTTGGCATGGCATGCTGCTGGCTTTGGCTGGGCTGCCTTGGCCGTGGCATGGCATGCTGGTGGCCTTGGCTGGGCTGCCTTGGCCGTGGCATGGCATGCTGCTGGCTTTGGCTGGGCTGCCTTGGCCGTGGCATGGCATGCTGCTGGCCTAGGCCTTGGCATGGCATGCTGCTGGCTTTGGCTGGGCTGCCTTGGCCGTGGCATGGCATGCTGCTGGCCTAGGCCTTGGCATGGCATGCTGGTGGCTTTGGCTGGCAGCCTTGGCCGTGGCATGGCATGCTGCTGGCCTTGGCCTTGGCATGGCATGCTGCTGGCTTTGGCTGGGCTGCCTTGGCCGTGGCATGGCATGCTGCTGGCCTTGGCCTTGGCTTGGCATGCTGCTGGCTTTGGCTGGGCTGCCTTGGCCGTGGCATGGCATGCTGCTGGCCTTGGCCTTGGCATGGCATGCTGCTGGCTTTGGCTGGCCTGCCTTGGCCGTGGCATGGCATGCTGCTGGCCTTGGCATGGCATGCTGCTGGCTTTGGCTGGGCTGCCTTCGCCGTGGCATGCCATGCTGCTGGCCTTGGCCTTGGGGCTGGGCTGCCTTGGCTGCGGTTCTTATCACTAGACGTGCGTTGCGTGCGAAGGCGTGCAAAGGCGTGCGCGACCATGCGCGCAACACGCGCACCGCGGTCAAAAGACCACGCGCGCGGTATTCGCACAGGCCACGCTGCCCACGCCGCGGGCATGCCAGGCCGCCCAGGCCGTGCGCATGCCATGCCGTGCTGCCCAGGCCGGCTGCATGCCAGGCCGCCCAGGCCGTGCGCATGCCATGCCGTGCTGCCCACGCCGCGGGCATGCCAGGCCGGCTGCATGCCAGGCCGCCCAGGCCGTGCGCATGCCAAGCCGTGCTGCCCACGCCGCGGGCATGCCAGGCCGGCTGCATGCCAGGCCGCCCAGGCCGTGCGCATGCCATGCCGTGCTGCCCATGCCGCGCGCATGCCACGCCATGCTGCCCAAGGCCGCGCCCAGGCCGCGCAAGGCCGCGCCCAGGCCGCCCAAGGCCGCGCCCAGGCCGCGCAAGGCCGCCCAAGGCCGCCCAAGGCCGCGGTCCAGGCCGCCCAAGGCCGCGGCCGAGCCGCCCCAGGCCGCAGCCCAGGCCGCGGTCGAGCCGCAGTGCATGTAACCCAAGGCCGCAGCCCAGGCCGCGCCCAACATGGGGCGTACCTGCCACTGCCTTGCCCTGGGCAAGGGAGGTGCCCCCCCCTTATAATAGCCTGTTAAGCCCTTTTCAATCTGGCAGGAGGAAACATCAAGCATGTTCGAGGAGTCATAATGGGGTTTTTTTAAAAAGTAATGGTTTTTTGCCAAAACTTTCAACATGAAAGTTGTAGGAAATAATTTAATACACCATAAAAAAAATTAAAAAAAATATTTTTTTACAGAAAATATTTTATTTTAATTTATTTCGATATTAATACTTAAAAAATAATAAAAATTAATAAAAATAGTCAAAAAATTATGGAAAAATTCCCATAATTAAAGGATGATTCACTAGTAATTATAGAAATTATTAAATTATTTTTTTCATTTTTTTTATTTTATTTTGATTTTTTTATGCCAAATAAGGGCTTTAAAAATTCGAAAAGCTCCAGAAAAATTGCAAAAAAATAGGGAATGACATTTAAAATTGATTGTAGTGCATTTTTAATTGTGTTGCACGGTTTGGGTAAGATTATAAAAGAATCATGTTCAAAAAGATCGATCGAGGCGGTGGCACGCCATGGCCTTGGCCTTGGCCTTGGCCTTTGCCCGCGGCCTTGGCCTTTGCCTTGGCCTTGGCCATGCCTTGCACAGGGACTTGGCCTTGCCCACTGCCTTGGCCTTGGCTTTGGCCTTGGCCTTGGCCTTGGCATGGCATGGCATGCTCGCCGAGGCCGTGGCATGCCTTGCTGCTAGCCAAGGCCGTGGCGTGGCATGCTCGCCCAGCCCGTGGCATGCCGTGCTCGCCCAGCCCGTGGCACGCCATGTTGGCCCAAGGCATTGGCATGGCATGCCGGCCAAGGCATGCTGGCCAACGCTGCACAAGGCGGTGCCATGGCATGGCATGCTGACCAAGACCGTGCCATGGCATGCTGGGCGAGGCCGGGGCATGGCATGCTGGCCGAGGCCGTGGCTTGCCATGCCGCCACGGCCGTGGCATGCCGGGCAACGGACCGGCATGGCCCAGCCCGTGGCACGCCATGTTGGCCCAAGGCATTGGCATGGCATGCCGGCCAAGGCATGCTGGCCAACGCTGCGGCACGGCGTGCTGGACAAGGCGGTGCCATGGCATGGCATGCTGACCAAGACAGTGCCATGGCATGCTGGCCGAGGCCGTGGCATGGCATCCTGGCCGAGGCCGTGGCTTGCCATGCCGCCACGGCCGTGGCATGCTGGGCAACGGACCGGCATGGCATGCTGGCCGTGGCGGTGGCACGACATGCTGGCCAAGGCAGTGGCATGGCATGTAGGCCAAGGCTAAGGCATGGCACGCTGTGGCATGGCACGCTGGCCAAGGCAGTCGCAAGGCATGCGGGCCGAGGCCGCGGCACGGCCCGCTGGGCAACGCGGTGGCATGGCATGCTGGGCAACGCCGTGGCAAGGCATGCGGGCCGAGGCCTTGGCATGGCATGCTGGCCGAGGCCGTGGCATGGCATGCGGGCCGAGGCCGTGGCATGGCATGCGGGCCGAGGCCATGGCATGGCATGGCATGTTGGGCAACGCCGTGGCAAGACATGCGGGCCGAGGCCGTGGCATGGCATGTTGGGCAACGCCCTGGCAAGCCATGCGGGCCGAGGCCGTGGCGTGGCATGTTGGCCAAGGCTAAGGCATGGCACGCCGGGCAACGCGGTGCATTGGCATGCTGGGCAGCGCGGTGGCAAGGCATGGGGGCCGAGGCCGTGGCATGGCATGTTGGGCAACGCCGTGGCAAGACATGCGGGCCGAGGCCGTGGCATGGCATGCGGGCCGAGGCCGTGGCACGACATGTTGGCCAAGGCTAAGGCATGGCACGCCGGGCAACGCGGTGGCATGGCATGCTGGGCAACGCGGTGGCAAGGCATGCGGGCCGAGGCCGTGGCATGGCATGTTGGGCAACGCCGTAGAAGGGCATGCGGGCCGAGGCCGTGGCATGGCATGCGGGCCGAGGCCGTGGCATGGCATGTTGGGCGACGCCGTAGCAAGGCATGCGGGCCGAGGCCGTGGCATGTCATGCGGGCCGAGGCCGTGGCATGGCATGCGGGCCGAGGCCGTGGCATGGCATGTTGGCCGAGGCCGTGGCAAGGCATGCGGGCCGAGGCCGTGGCATGGCATGTTTGGCAACGCCGTGGCAAGACATGCGGGCCGTGGCATGGCATGGCATGCGGGCCGAGGCCGTGGCACGACATGTTGGCCAAGGCTAAGGCATGGCACGCCGGGCAACGCGGTGGCATGGCACGCCGGGCAACGCGGTGGCAAGGCATGCGGGCCGGGGCCGTGGCATGGCATGTTGGGCGACGCCGTAGCAAGGCATGCGGTCCGAGGCCGTGGCATGTCATGCGGGCCGAGGCCATGGCATGGCATGCGGGCCGAGGCCGTGGCATGGCATGTTGGGCGACGCCGTAGCAAGGCATGCGGGCCGAGGCCGTGGCATGTCATGCGAGCCGAGGCCGTGGCATGGCATGCGGGCCGAGGCCGTGGCATGGCAAGTTGGGCGACGTCGTGGCAAGGCATGCGGGCCGAGGCCGTGGCATGTCACGCGGGCCGAGGCCGTGGCATGGCATGCGGGCAGAGGCCGTGGCATGGCATGTTGGGCGACGCCGTCGCAAGGCATGCGGGCCGAGGCCGTGGCATGGCATGCGGGCCGAGGCCGTGGCATGGCATGTTGGGCGACGCCGTAGCAAGGCATGCGGGCCGAGGCCGTGGCATGTCATGGCATGTTGGGCGACGCCGTAGCAAGGCATGCGGGCCGAGGCCGTGGCATGGCATGTTTGGCAACGCCGTGGCAAGACATGAGGGCCGTGGCATGGCATGGCATGCGGGCCGAGGCCGTGGCACGACATGTTGGCCAAGGCTAAGGCATGGCACGCCGGGCAACGCGGTGGCATGGCATGCGGGCCGGGGCCGTGGCATGGCATGTTGGCCAACGTCGTAGCAAGGCATGCGGGCCGAGGCCGAGGCCGTGGCACGGCATGCGGGCCGAGGCTGTGGCATGGCATGTTGGGCGACGCCGTAGCAAGGCATGCGGTCCGAGGCCGTGGCATGTCATGCGGGCCGAGGCCGTGGCATGGCATGCGGGCCGAGGCCGTGGCATGGCATGTTGGGCGACGCCGTAGCAAGGCATGCGGGCCGAGGCCGTGCCGTGGCATGCGGGCCGAGGCCGTGGCATGGCATGTTGGGCGACGCCGTAGCAAAGCATGCGGTCCGAGGCCGTGGCCTGTCATGCGGGCCGAGGCCGTGGCATGGCATGCGGGCCGAGGCCGTGGCATGGCATGCGGGCCGAGGCCGTGGCATGGCATGTTGGGCGACGCCGTAGCATGGCATGCGGGCCGAGGCCGTGGCATGTCATGCGCGCCGAGGCCGTGGCATGGCATGCGGGCCGAGGCCGTGGCATGGCAAGTTGGGCGACGTCGTGGCAAGGCATGCGGGCCGAGGCCGTGGCATGGCATGCGGGCCGAGGCCGTGGCAAGGCATGTTGGGCGACGCCGTAGCAAGGCATGCGGGCCGAGGCCGTGGCATGTCATGCGGGCCGAGGCCGTGGCATGGCATGCGGGCCGAGGCCGTGGCATGGCATGTTGGGCGACGCCGTAGCAAGGCATGCGGTCCGAGGCCGTGGCATGTCATGCGGGCCGAGGCCGTGGCATGGCATGCGGGCCGAGGCCGTGGCATGGCATGTTGGGCGACGCCGTAGCAAGGCATGCGGGCCGAGGCCGTGCCGTGGCGTGCGGGCCGAGGCCGTGGCATGGCATGTTGGGCGACGCCGTAGCAAGGCATGCGGTCCGAGGCCGTGGCATGTCATGCGGGCCGAGGCCGTGGCATGGCATGCGGGCCGAGGCCGTGGCATGGCATGTTGGGCGACGCAGTAGCAAGGCATGCGGGCCGAGGCCGTGCCGTGGCATGCGGGCCGAGGCCGTGGCATGGCATGTTGGGCGACGCCGTAGCAAGGCATGCGGTCCGAGGCCGTGGCATGTCATGCGGGCCGAGGCCGTGGCATGGCATGCGGGCCGAGGCCGTGGCATGGCATGTTGGGCGACGCCGTAGCAAGGCATGCGGGCCGAGGCCGTGGCATGTCATGCGGGCCGAGGCCGTGGCATGGCATGCGGGCCGAGGCCGTGGCATGGCAAGTTGGGCGGCGTCGTGGCAAGGCATGCTGGCCGAGGCCGTGGCATGTCATGCGGGCCGAGGCCGTGGCATGGCATGCGGGCCGAGGCCGTGGCAAGGCATGTTGGGCGACGCCGTAGCAAGGCATGCGGGCCGAGGCCGTGGCATGTCATGCGGGCCGAGGCCGTGGCACGTCATGCGGGCCGAGGCCGTGGCATGGCATGTTTGGCCACGCCGTGGCAAGACATGCGGGCCATGGCATGGCATGGCATGCGGGCCGAGGCCGTGGCTCGACATGTTGGCCAAGGCTAAGGCATGGCACGCCGGGCAACGCGGTGGCATGGCATGCTGGGCAACGCGGTGGCAAGGCATGCGGGCCGAGGCCGTGGCATGGCATGTTGGGCAACGCCGCAGCAAGGCATGCGGGCCGAGGCCGTGGCATGGCATGCGGGCCGAGGCCGTGGCATGGCATGCGGGCCGAGGCCGTGGCATGGCATGTTGGGCGACGCCGTAGCAAGGCATGCGGTCCGAGGCCGTGGCATGTCATGCGGGCCGAGGCCGTGGCATGGCATGCGGGCCGAGGCCGTGGCATGGCATGTTGGGCGACGCCGTAGCAAGGCATGCGGGCCGAGGCCGTGCCGTGGCATGCGGGCCGAGGCCGTGGCATGGCATGTTGGGCGACGCCGTAGCAAGGCATGCGGTCCGAGGCCGTGGCATGTCATGCGGGCCGAGGCCGTGGCATGGCATGCGGGCCGAGGCCGTGGCATGGCATGTTGGGCGACGCCGTAGCAAGGCATGCGGGCCGAGGCCGTGCCGTGGCATGCGGGCCGAGGCCGTGGCATGGCATGTTGGGCGACGCCGTAGCAAGGCATGCGGTCCGAGGACGTGGCATGTCATGCGGGCCGAGGCCGTGGCATGGCATGCGGGCCGAGGCCGTGGCATGGCATGTTGGGCGACGCCGTAGCAAGGCATGCGGGCCGAGGCCGTGGCATGTCATGCGGGCCGAGGCCGTGGCATGGCATGCGGGCCGAGGCCGTGGCATGGCAAGTTGGGCGGCGTCGTGGCAAGGCATGCGGGCCGAGGCCGTGGCATTTCATGCGGGCCGAGGCCGTGGCATGGCATGCGGGCCGAGGCCGTGGCACGTCATGCGGGCCGAGGCCGTGGCATGGCATGCGGGCCGAGGCCGTGGCACGTCATGCGGGCCGAGGCCGTGGCATGGCATGTTTGGCAACGCCGTGGCAAGACATGCGGGCTGTGGCATGGCATGGCATGCGGGC
>NW_028129057.1:30000-47500 GCF_055761805.1 Camellia sinensis | reverse complement strand
GACGAACGCGCGAAAACATTTAGAGAGGCCGAGCAAGCACCGGTTAGCGCGAATGAAAGTAACAAGCGCAACAGGCAACTTTCGAGGGACATACTTTTCGCAACAAGCTTCCACTAGGAAAGCACAGGCAACTCGTTCGAACGTCAAAGCCAACCAAATGGCAATTACCCGAGGGACACGCTTTTCGCAAGGCACCTTCCACTAGGGAAGCGCAGGCAACCCGAAGGCGAGTCGAAGACAACCCGAGGGACATGGAGGAATGCACCAGTGGAGTTCGCTGCACAGGCAGGGATCCGTCCAACTCGCACAAACCGAACACAACTCACGCGCCACGACGTACACTGTGCACCAGCCCCCCAAAACGAATCACCCCCCGAAGGACTAAGAAGCCCGACGAACGCGCGAAAACATTTAGAGAGGCCGAGCAAGCACCGGTTAGCGCGAATGCAAATAACAAACGCAACAGGCAAATTTCGAGGGACATACTTTTCGCAACAAGCTTCCACTAGGAAAGCATAGGCAACTCGTTCGAACGTCAAAGCCAACCAAATGGCAATTACCCGAGGGACACGCTTTTTGCAAGGCACCTTCCACTAGGGAAGCGCAAGCAACCCGAAGGCGAGTCGAAGACAACCCGAGGGACATGGAGGAATGCACCAGTGGAGTTCGCTGCACAGGCAGGGATCCGTCCAACTCGCACAAACCGAACACAACTCACGCGCCACGACGTACACTGTGCACCAGCCCCCCAAAACGAATCACCCCCCGAAGGACCAAGAAGCCCGACGAACGCGCGAAAACATTTAGAGAGGCCGAGCAAGCACCGGTTAGCGCGAATGCAAATAACAAACGCAACAGGCAACTTTCGAGGGACATACTTCTCGCAACAAGCTTCCACATGGAAAGCACAGGCAACTCGTTCGCACGCCAAAGCCAACCAAATGGCAATTTAACCGAGGGACATGCATTTCGCAAGGCAACTTGTACAATTACCCGAGGGACATGGCATGCTTGCCAAGGCCGTGGCTTGGCATGCTTGCCAAGGCCGTGGCATGACATGCTGCTGGCCAAGGCCGGGCATGCCATGCTGCTGGACAAGGCCGTGGCAAGGCATGCTGATGGCCGAGGCCGTGGCAAGGCATGCTGATGGCCGAGGCCGTGGCAAGGCATGCTGATGGCCGAGGCCGTGGCAAGGCATGCTGCTGGCCAAGGCGTTGGCATGGCATGCTGCTGCTGACCAAGGCTTGGGCTTGCCATGCTGCCGGCCAAGGCCGCGGCATGGCATGCTGCCGGCCAAGGCCGCGGCATGCCATGTTGCTGGCCAAGGCCGTGGCATGACATGCTGGCCAAGGCCGGGGCATGGCAAGCTGCTGGCCAAGGTCGTGGCATGGCACGCTGCTGGCCAAGGCCGGGGCATAGCACGCTGCTGGCCATGGCCGTGGCTTGGCAAGGTTGCCAAGGCCGGGGCATGGCGTGCTGCTGGCCAAGGCTTTGGCATGCCATGTTGCTGGCCAAGGCTGTGGCATGGCATGCTGCTGGCCAAGGCTGTGGCATGGCATGCTGCTGGCCAAGGCCGTGGCATGACATGCTGGCCAAGGCCGGGGCATGGCATGCTGCTGGCCAAGGTCGTGGCATGGCATGCTGCTGGCCAAGGCCGTGGCATGACATGCTTGCCAAGGCCAGGGCATGGCATGCTGCTGGCCAAGGCTTTGGCATGCCATGTTGCTGGCCAAGGCTGTGGCATGGCATGCTGCCCTAGGCCAACGTGCCACCGCCACCGCCGCGGGCCGCCACTCGACGCATCCCGTGCTTGGCTATGTAGTTTCGATGCCACAAGCCAATGCCACAAGCCAAGCGATGGCATGTGCCAAGCGCCCGCCTAGGCATAGGCGTGGCCTGTGGCCTGGCCATGCTGGCCAGCCTTAAGGGAGGTGCCCCCCCCTTATAATAGCCTGTTAAGCCCTTTTCAATCTGGCAGGAGGAAACATCAAGCATGTTCGAGGAGTCATAATGGGGTTTTTTTAAAAAGTAATGGTTTTTTGCCAAAACTTTCAACATGAAAGTTGTATGAAATAATTTAATACACCATAAAAAAAATTATAAAAAAATATTTGGCCACCGGAATATTTTATTTTAATTTATTTCAATTTTAATACTTAAAAAATAATAAAAATTACTAAAAATACTCAAAAAATTCTAGAAAAATTCCAACAATTATAAGATGAGGCACTAGTAATTATAGTAATTTTTTTAATTATTTTTTTATTTTTAATTTATTTTATTATAATTTTTATGAGTAAATAAATAATTAAAAAGCCCGACGAACGTGCAAAAACTCTTAGAGAAACCCAGCAAGCATCGGATAGCTCGAATGCAAATAACAAACGCAACAGGCAACTTCCGAGGGACATACTTTTCCCAACAAGCTTCCACTGGGGAAAGCACTAGCAACGTGTTCGCAAGTCAAAGGCAACCAAACCGGCTATTACCCGAGGGACAAGCATTTCGCAGGGCAACATATACGTAAGTCAAAGCCAAACCAAATGGCAATTACACGAGGGACAGGATTGCTTGCCAAGGGCGTGGCATGCGATGTTCTAGCCCAAGGCCAAGGCACGCCACGCTGCGGGACAAGGCCGTGGCAAGACATGCGGCTGGCCTTGGCCTTGGCATGGCATGCCGCCGGCTTTGGCTGGGCTGCGTTGGCCTTGCCATGGAATGTTGCTGGCTTCGGATGGGCTGCCTTGGCCTTGGCCTTGGCCGTGGCATGGCATGCTGCTGGCCTTGGCCTTGGCATGGCATGCTGCTGGCCTTGGCCTTGGCATGGCATGCTGCTGGCTTTGGCTGGGCTGCCTTGGCCGTGGCATGGCATGCTGCTGGCTTTGGCTGGGCTGCCTTGGCCGTGGCATGGCATGCTGCTGGCTTTGGCTGGGCTGCCTTGGCCGTGGCATGGCATGCTGCTGGCCTAGGCCTTGGCATGGCATGCTGCTGGCTTTGGCTGGGCTGCCTTGGCCGTGGCATGGCATGCTGCTGGCCTAGGCCTTGGCATGGCATGCTGGTGGCTTTGGCTGGCAGCCTTGGCCGTGGCATGGCATGCTGCTGGCCTTGGCCTTGGCATGGCATGCTGCTGGCTTTGGCTGGCCTGCCTTGGCCGTGGCATGGCATGCTGCTGGCCTTGGCCTTGGCATGGCATGCTGCTGGCTTTGGCTGGCCTGCCTTGGCCGTGGCATGGCATGCTGCTGGCCTAGGCCTTGGCATGGCATGCTGCTGGCTTTGGCTGGCCTGCCTTGGCCGTGGCATGGCATGCTGCTGGCCTAGGCATGGCATGGCATGCTGCTGGCTTTGGCTGGGCTGCCTTGGCCGTGGAATGGCATGCTGCTGGCCTTGGCCTTGATATGGCATGCTGCTGGCTTTGGCTGGGCTGCCTTGGCCGTGGCATGGCATGCTGCTGGCCTAGGCCTTGACATGGCATGCTGCTGGCTTTGGCTGGGCTGCCTTGGCCGTGGCATGGCATGCTGCTGGCCTTGGCCTTGGCATGGCATGCTGCTGGCTTTGGCTGGCCTGCCTTGGCCGTGGCATGGCATGCTGCTGGCCTAGGCCATGGCATGGCATGCTGCTGGCTTTGGCTGGGCTGCCTTGGCCGTGGCATGGCATGCTGCTGCCCTTGGCCTTGATATGGCATGCTGCTGGCTTTGGCTGGGCTGCCATGGCCGTGGCATGGCATGCTGCTGGCCTAGGCCTTGGCATGGCATGCTGCTGGCTTTGGCTGGCCTGCGTTGGCCGTGGCATGGCATGCTGCTGGCCTAGGCCTTGGCATGGCATGCTGCTGGCTTTGGCTGGGCTGCCTTGGCCGTGGCATGGCATGCTGCTGGCCTTGGCCGTGGCATGGCATGCTGCTGGCCTTGGCCGTGGCATGGCATGCTGCTGGCCTTGGCCTTGGCATGGCATGCTGCTGGCCTTGGCCTTGGCATGGCATGCTGCTGGCTTTGGCTGGGCTGCCTTGGCCGTGGCATGGCATGCTGCTGGCTTTGGCTGGGCTGCCTTGGCCGTGGCATGGCATGCTGCTGGCTTTGGCTGGGCTGCCTTGGCCGTGGCATGGCATGCTGCTGGCCTAGGCCTTGGCATGGCATGCTGCTGGCTTTGGCTGGGCTGCCTTGGCCGTGGCATGGCATGCTGCTGGCCTAGGCCTTGGCATGGCATGCTGGTGGCTTTGGCTGGCAGCCTTGGCCGTGGCATGGCATGCTGCTGGCCTTGGCCTTGGCATGGCATGCTGCTGGCTTTGGCTGGCCTGCCTTGGCCGTGGCATGGCATGCTGCTGGCCTTGGCCTTGGCATGGCATGCTGCTGGCTTTGGCTGGCCTGCCTTGGCCGTGGCATGGCATGCTGCTGGCCTAGGCCTTGGCATGGCATGCTGCTGGCTTTGGCTGGCCTGCCTTGGCCGTGGCATGGCATGCTGCTGGCCTAGGCATGGCATGGCATGCTGCTGGCTTTGGCTGGGCTGCCTTGGCCGTGGCATGGCATGCTGCTGGCCTTGGCCTTGATATGGCATGCTGCTGGCTTTGGCTGGGCTGCCTTGGCCGTGGCATGGCATGCTGCTGGCCTAGGCCTTGACATGGCATGCTGCTGGCTTTGGCTGGGCTGCCTTGGCCGTGGCATGGCATGCTGCTGGCCTTGGCCTTGGCATGGCATGCTGCTGGCTTTGGCTGGCCTGCCTTGGCCGTGGCATGGCATGCTGCTGGCCTAGGCCATGGCATGGCATGCTGCTGGCTTTGGCTGGGCTGCCTTGGCCGTGGCATGGCATGCTGCTGCCCTTGGCCTTGATATGGCATGCTGCTGGCTTTGGCTGGGCTGCCATGGCCGTGGCATGGCATGCTGCTGGCCTAGGCCTTGGCATGGCATGCTGCTGGCTTTGGCTGGCCTGCGTTGGCCGTGGCATGGCATGCTGCTGGCCTAGGCCTTGGCATGGCATGCTGCTGGCTTTGGCTGGGCTGCCTTGGCCGTGGCATGGCATGCAGCTGGCCTTGGCCTTGGCATGGCATGCTGCTGGCTTTGGCTGGGCTGCCTTGGCCGTGGCATGGCATGCTGGTGGCCTAGGCCTTGGCATGGCATGCTGCTGGCTTTGGCTGGCCTGCCTTGGCCGTGGCATGGCATGCTGCTGGCCTAAGCCTTGGCATGGCATGCTGCTGGCTTTGGTTGGGCTGCCTTGGCCGTGGCATGGCATGCTGCTGGCCTAGGCCTTGGCATGGCATGCTGCTCGCTTTGGCTGGCCTGCCTTGGCCGTGGCATGGCATGCTGCTGGCCTAGGCCTTGGCATGGCATGCTGCTGGCTTTGGCTGGGCTGCCTTGGCCGTGGCATGGCATGCTGCTGGCCTTGGCCTTGGCATGCCATGCTGTTGGCTTTGGCTGGCCAGCCTTGGCCGTGGCATGGCATGCTGCTGGCCTAGGCCTTGGCATGGCATGCTGCTGGCTTTGGCTGGGCTGCCTTGGCCGTGGCATGGCATGCTGCTGGCCTTGGCCTTGGCATGGCATGCTGCTGGCTTTGGCTGGGCTGCCTTGGCCGTGGCATGGCATGCTGCTGGCCTTGGCCTTGGCATGGCATGCTGCTGGCTTTAGCTGGGCTGCCTTGGCCGTGTCATGGCATGCTGCTGGCCTAGGCCTTGGCATGGCATGCTGCTGGCTTTGGCTGGGCTGCCTTGGCCGTGGCATGGCATGCTGCTGGCCTAGGCCTTGGCATGGCATGCTGCTGGCCTAGGCCTTGGCATGGCATGCTGCTGGCCTAGGCCTTGGCATGGCATGCTGCTGGCCTAGGCCTTGGCATGGCATGCTGCTGGCTTTGGCTGGCAGCCTTGGCCGTGGCATGGCATGCTGCTGGCCTTGGCCTTGGCATGGCATGCTGCTGGCCTTGGCCTTGGCATGGCATGCTGCTGGCTTTGGCAGGCCTGCCTTGGCCGTGGCATGGCATGCTGCTGGCCTTGGCCTTGGCATGGCATGCTGCTGGCTTTGGCTGGCCTGCCTTGGCCGTGGCATGGCATGCTGCTGGCCTAGGCCTTGGCATGGCATGCTGCTGGCTTTGGCTGGCCTGTTTTGGCCGTGGCATGGCATGCTGCTGGCCTAGGCCTTGGCATGGCATGCTGCTGGCTTTGGCTGGCCTGCCTTGGCCGTGGCATGGCATGCTGCTGGCCTAGGCCATGGCATGGCATGCTGCTGGCTTTGGCTGGGCTGCCTTGGCCGTGGCATGGCATGCTGCTGGCCTTGGCCTTGAGATGGCATGCTGCTGGCTTTGGCTGGGCTGCCTTGGCCGTGGCATGGCATGCTGCTGGCCTAGGCCTTGGCATGGCATGCTGCTGGCTTTGGCTGGCCTGCCTTGGCCGTGGCATGGCATGCTGCTGGCCTTGGCCTTGGCATGGCATGCTGCTGGCTTTGGCTGGCCTGCCTTGGCCGTGGCATGGCATGCTGCTGGCCTAGGCCATGGCATGGCATGCTGCTGGCTTTGGCTGGGCTGCCTTGGCCGTGGCATGGCATGCTGCTGCCCTTGGCCGTGATATGGCATGCTGCTGGCTTTGGCTGGGCTGCCTTGGCCGTGGCATGGCATGCTGCTGGCCTAGGCCTTGGCATGGCATGCTGCTGGCTTTGGCTGGCCTGCCTTGGCCGTGGCATGGCATGCTGCTGGCCTAGGCCTTGGCATGGCATGCTGCTGGCTTTGGCTGGGCTGCCTTGGCCGTGGCATGGCATGCTGCTGGCCTTGGCCTTGGCATGGCATGCTGCTGGCTTTGGCTGGGCTGCCTTGGCCGTGGCATGGCATGCTGGTGGCCTAGGCCTTGGCATGGCATGCTGCTGGCTTTGGCTGGCCTGCCTTGGCCGTGGCATGGCATGCTGCTGGCCTAGGCCTTGGCATGGCATGCTGCTGGCTTTGGTTGGGCTGCCTTGGCCGTGGCATGGCATGCTGCTGGCCTTGGCCTTGGCATGGCATGCTGCTGGCTTTGGCTGGCCTGCCTTGGCCGTGGCATGGCATGCTGCTGGCCTAGGCCTTGGCATGGCATGCTGCTGGCTTTGGCTGGGCTGCCTTGGCCGTGGCATGGCATGCTGCTGGCCTTTGCCTTGGCATGGCATGCTGCTGGCTTTGGCTGGGCTGCCTTGGCCGTGGCATGGCATGCTGCTGGCCATGGCCTTGGCATGGCATGCTGCTGGCTTTGGCTTGCCTGCCTTGGCCGTGGCATGGCATGCTGCTGGCCTAGGCCTTGGCATGGCATGCTGCTGGCTTTGGCTGGGCTGCCTTGGCCGTGGCATGGCATGCTGCTGGCCTTGGCCTTGGCATGGCATGCTGCTGGCTTTGGCTGGGCTGCCTTGGCCGTGGCATGGCATGCTGGTGGCCTAGGCCTTGGCATGGCATGCTGCTGGCTTTGGCTGGCCAGCCTTGGCCGTGGCATGGCATGCTGCTGGCCTAGGCCTTGGCATGGCATGCTGCTGGCTTTGGTTGGGCTGCCTTGGCCGTGGCATGGCATGCTGCTGGCCTTGGCCTTGGCATGGCATGCTGCTGGCTTTGGCTGGCCTGCCTTGGCCGTGGCATGGCATGCTGCTGGCCTAGGCCTTGGCATGGCATGCTGCTGGCTTTGGCTGGGCTGCCTTGGCCGTGGCATGGCATGCTGCTGGCCTTGGCCTTGGCATGGCATGCTGCTGGCTTTGGCTGGGCTGCCTTGGCCGTGGCATGGCATGCTGCTGGCCATGGCCTTGGCATGGCATGCTGCTGGCTTTGGCTTGCCTGCCTTGGCCGTGGCATGGCATGCTGCTGGCCTAGGCCTTGGCATGGCATGCTGCTGGCTTTGGCTGGGCTGCCTTGGCCGTGGCATGGCATGCTGCTGGCCTTGGCCTTGGCATGGCATGCTGCTGGCTTTGGCTGGCCTGCCTTGGCCGTGGCATGGCATGCTGCTGGCCTAGGCCTTGGCATGGCATGCTGCTGGCTTTGGCTGGGCTGCCTTGGCCGTGGCATGGCATGCTGCTGGCCTTGGCCTTGGCATGGCATGCTGCTGGCTTTGGCTTGCCTGCCTTGGCCGTGGCATGGCATGCTGGTGGCCTAGGCCTTGGCATGGCATGCTGCTGGCTTTGGCTGGCCTGCCTTGGCCGTGGCATGGCATGCTGCTGGCCTTGGCCTTGGCATGGCATGCTGCTGGCTTTGGTTGGGCTGCCTTGGCCGTGGCATGGCATGCTGCTGGCCTTGGCCTTGGCATGGCATGCTGCTGGCTTTGGCTGGCCTGCCTTGGCCGTGGCATGGCATGCTGCTGGCCTAGGCCTTGGCATGGCATGCTGCTGGCTTTGGCTGGGCTGCCTTGGCCGTGGCATGGCATGCTGCTGGCCTTTGCCTTGGCTTGGCATGCTGCTGGCTTTGGCTGGCCTGCCTTGGCCGTGGCATGGCATGCTGCTGGCCATGGCCTTGGCATGGCATGCTGCTGGCTTTGGCTTGCCTGCCTTGGCCGTGGCATGGCATGCTGCTGGCCTAGGCCTTGGCATGGCATGCTGCTGGCTTTGGCTGGGCTGCCTTGGCCGTGGCATGGCATGCTGCTGGCCTTGGCCTTGGCATGGCATGCTGCTGGCTTTGGCTGGGCTGCCTTGGCCGTGGCATGGCATGCTGGTGGCCTAGGCCTTGGCATGGCATGCTGCTGGCTTTGGCTGGCCAGCCTTGGCCGTGGCATGGCATGCTGCTGGCCTAGGCCTTGGCATGGCATGCTGCTGGCTTTGGTTGGGCTGCCTTGGCCGTGGCATGGCATGCTGCTGGCCTTGGCCTTGGCATGGCATGCTGCTGGCTTTGGCTGGCCTGCCTTGGCCGTGGCATGGCATGCTGCTGGCCTAGGCCTTGGCATGGCATGCTGCTGGCTTTGGCTGGGCTGCCTTGGCCGTGGCATGGCATGCTGCTGGCCTTGGCCTTGGCATGGCATGCTGCTGGCTTTGGCTGGGCTGCCTTGGCCGTGGCATGGCATGCTGCTGGCCATGGCCTTGGCATGGCATGCTGCTGGCTTTGGCTTGCCTGCCTTGGCCGTGGCATGGCATGCTGCTGGCCTAGGCCTTGGCATGGCATGCTGCTGGCTTTGGCTGGGCTGCCTTGGCCGTGGCATGGCATGCTGCTGGCCTAGGCCTTGGCATGGCATGCTGCTGGCTTTGGCTGGGCTGCCTTGGCCGTGGCATGGCATGCTGCTGGCCTTGGCCTTGGCATGGCATGCTGCTGGCTTTGGTTGGGCTGCCTTGGCCGTGGCATGGCATGCTGCTGGCCATGGCCTTGGCATGGCATGCTGCTGGCTTTGGCTTGCCTGCCTTGGCCGTGGCATGGCATGCTGCTGGCCTAGGCCTTGGCATGGCATGCTGCTGGCTTTGGCTGGGCTGCCTTGGCCGTGGCATGGCATGCTGCTGGCCTTGGCCTTGGCATGGCATGCTGCTGGCTTTGGCTGGGCTGCCTTGGCCGTGGCATGGCATGCTGCTGGCCTTGGCCTTGGCTTGGCATGCTGCTGGCTTTGGCTGGGCTGCCTTGGCCGTGGCATGGCATGCTGCTGGCCTTGGCCTTGGCATGGCATGCTGCTGGCTTTGGCTGGCCTGCCTTGGCCGTGGCATGGCATGCTGCTGGCCTAGGCCTTGGCATGGCATGCTGCTGGCTTTGGCTGGGCTGCCTTGGCCGTGGCATGGCATGCTGCTGGCCTTGGCCTTGGCATGGCATGCTGCTGGCTTTGGCTGGGCTGCCTTGGCCGTGGCATGGCATGCTGCTGGCCATGGCCTTGGCATGGCATGCTGCTGGCTTTGGCTTGCCTGCCTTGGCCGTGGCATGGCATGCTGCTGGCCTAGGCCTTGGCATGGCATGCTGCTGGCTTTGGCTGGGCTGCCTTGGCCGTGGCATGGCATGCTGCTGGCCTAGGCCTTGGCATGGCATGCTGCTGGCTTTGGCTGGGCTGCCTTGGCCGTGGCATGGCATGCTGCTGGCCTTGGCCTTGGCATGGCATGCTGCTGGCTTTGGTTGGGCTGCCTTGGCCGTGGCATGGCATGCTGCTGGCCATGGCCTTGGCATGGCATGCTGCTGGCTTTGGCTTGCCTGCCTTGGCCGTGGCATGGCATGCTGCTGGCCTAGGCCTTGGCATGGCATGCTGCTGGCTTTGGCTGGGCTGCCTTGGCCGTGGCATGGCATGCTGCTGGCCTTGGCCTTGGCATGGCATGCTGCTGGCTTTGGCTGGGCTGCCTTGGCCGTGGCATGGCATGCTGCTGGCCTTGGCCTTGGCTTGGCATGCTGCTGGCTTTGGCTGGGCTGCCTTGGCCGTGGCATGGCATGCTGCTGGCCTTGGCCTTGGCATGGCATGCTGCTGGCTTTGGCTGGCCTGCCTTGGCCGTGGCATGGCATGCTGCTGGCCTTGGCATGGCATGCTGCTGGCTTTGGCTGGGCTGCCTTCGCCGTGGCATGCCATGCTGCTGGCCTTGGCCTTGGGGCTGGGCTGCCTTGGCTGCGGTTCTTATCACTAGACGTGCGTTGCGTGCGAAGGCGTGCAAAGGCGTGCGCGACCATGCGCGCAACACGCGCACCGCGGTCAAAAGACCACGCGCGCGGTATTCGCACAGGCCACGCTGCCCACGCCGCGGGCATGCCAGGCCGCCCAGGCCGTGCGCATGCCATGCCGTGCTGCCCAGGCCGGCTGCATGCCAGGCCGCCCAGGCCGTGCGCATGCCATGCCGTGCTGCCCACGCCGCGGGCATGCCAGGCCGGCTGCATGCCAGGCCGCCCAGGCCGTGCGCATGCCAAGCCGTGCTGCCCACGCCGCGGGCATGCCAGGCCGGCTGCATGCCAGGCCGCCCAGGCCGTGCGCATGCCATGCCGTGCTGCCCATGCCGCGCGCATGCCAGGCCGCCCACGCCCGCGCGCATGCCACGCCATGCTGCCCAAGGCCGCGCCCAGGCCGCGCAAGGCCGCGCCCAGGCCGCCCAAGGCCGCGCCCAGGCCGCGCAAGGCCGCCCAAGGCCGCCCAAGGCCGCGGTCCAGGCCGCCCAAGGCCGCGGCCGAGCCGCCCCAGGCCGCAGCCCAGGCCGCGGTCGAGCCGCAGTGCATGTAACCCAAGGCCGCAGCCCAGGCCGCGCCCAACATGGGGCGTACCTGCCACTGCCTTGCCCTGGGCAAGGGAGGTGCCCCCCCCTTATAATAGCCTGTTAAGCCCTTTTCAATCTGGCAGGAGGAAACATCAAGCATGTTCGAGGAGTCATAATGGGGTTTTTTAAAAAGTAATGGTTTTTTGCCAAAACTTTCAACATGAAAGTTGTAGGAAATAATTTAATACACCATAAAAAAAATTAAAAAAAATATTTTTTTACAGAAAATATTTTATTTTAATTTATTTCGATATTAATACTTAAAAAATAATAAAAATTAATAAAAATAGTCAAAAAATTATGGAAAAATTCCCATAATTAAAGGATGATTCACTAGTAATTATAGAAATTATTAAATTATTTTTTTCATTTTTTTTATTTTATTTTGATTTTTTTATGCCAAATAAGGGCTTTAAAAATTCGAAAAGCTCCAGAAAAATTGCAAAAAAATAGGGAATGACATTTAAAATTGATTGTAGTGCATTTTTAATTGTGTTGCACGGTTTGGGTAAGATTATAAAAGAATCATGTTCAAAAAGATCGATCGAGGCGGTGGCACGCCATGGCCTTGGCCTTGGCCTTGGCCTTTGCCCGCGGCCTTGGCCTTTGCCTTGGCCTTGGCCATGCCTTGCACAGGGACTTGGCCTTGCCCACTGCCTTGGCCTTGGCTTTGGCCTTGGCCTTGGCCTTGGCATGGCATGGCATGCTCGCCGAGGCCGTGGCATGCCTTGCTGCTAGCCAAGGCCGTGGCGTGGCATGCTCGCCCAGCCCGTGGCATGCCGTGCTCGCCCAGCCCGTGGCACGCCATGTTGGCCCAAGGCATTGGCATGGCATGCCGGCCAAGGCATGCTGGCCAACGCTGCACAAGGCGGTGCCATGGCATGGCATGCTGACCAAGACCGTGCCATGGCATGCTGGGCGAGGCCGGGGCATGGCATGCTGGCCGAGGCCGTGGCTTGCCATGCCGCCACGGCCGTGGCATGCCGGGCAACGGACCGGCATGGCCCAGCCCGTGGCACGCCATGTTGGCCCAAGGCATTGGCATGGCATGCCGGCCAAGGCATGCTGGCCAACGCTGCGGCACGGCGTGCTGGACAAGGCGGTGCCATGGCATGGCATGCTGACCAAGACAGTGCCATGGCATGCTGGCCGAGGCCGTGGCATGGCATCCTGGCCGAGGCCGTGGCTTGCCATGCCGCCACGGCCGTGGCATGCTGGGCAACGGACCGGCATGGCATGCTGGCCGTGGCGGTGGCACGACATGCTGGCCAAGGCAGTGGCATGGCATGTAGGCCAAGGCTAAGGCATGGCACGCTGTGGCATGGCACGCTGGCCAAGGCAGTCGCAAGGCATGCGGGCCGAGGCCGCGGCACGGCCCGCTGGGCAACGCGGTGGCATGGCATGCTGGGCAACGCCGTGGCAAGGCATGCGGGCCGAGGCCTTGGCATGGCATGCTGGCCGAGGCCGTGGCATGGCATGCGGGCCGAGGCCGTGGCATGGCATGCGGGCCGAGGCCATGGCATGGCATGGCATGTTGGGCAACGCCGTGGCAAGACATGCGGGCCGAGGCCGTGGCATGGCATGTTGGGCAACGCCCTGGCAAGCCATGCGGGCCGAGGCCGTGGCGTGGCATGTTGGCCAAGGCTAAGGCATGGCACGCCGGGCAACGCGGTGCATTGGCATGCTGGGCAGCGCGGTGGCAAGGCATGGGGGCCGAGGCCGTGGCATTGGCATGTTGGGCAACGCCGTGGCAAGACATGCGGGCCGAGGCCGTGGCATGGCATGCGGGCCGAGGCCGTGGCACGACATGTTGGCCAAGGCTAAGGCATGGCACGCCGGGCAACGCGGTGGCATGGCATGCTGGGCAACGCGGTGGCAAGGCATGCGGGCCGAGGCCGTGGCATGGCATGTTGGGCAACGCCGTAGAAGGGCATGCGGGCCGAGGCCGTGGCATGGCATGCGGGCCGAGGCCGTGGCATGGCATGTTGGGCGACGCCGTAGCAAGGCATGCGGGCCGAGGCCGTGGCATGTCATGCGGGCCGAGGCCGTGGCATGGCATGCGGGCCGAGGCCGTGGCATGGCATGTTGGCCGAGGCCGTGGCAAGGCATGCGGGCCGAGGCCGTGGCATGGCATGTTTGGCAACGCCGTGGCAAGACATGCGGGCCGTGGCATGGCATGGCATGCGGGCCGAGGCCGTGGCACGACATGTTGGCCAAGGCTAAGGCATGGCACGCCGGGCAACGCGGTGGCATGGCACGCCGGGCAACGCGGTGGCAAGGCATGCGGGCCGGGGCCGTGGCATGGCATGTTGGGCGACGCCGTAGCAAGGCATGCGGTCCGAGGCCGTGGCATGTCATGCGGGCCGAGGCCATGGCATGGCATGCGGGCCGAGGCCGTGGCATGGCATGTTGGGCGACGCCGTAGCAAGGCATGCGGGCCGAGGCCGTGGCATGTCATGCGAGCCGAGGCCGTGGCATGGCATGCGGGCCGAGGCCGTGGCATGGCAAGTTGGGCGACGTCGTGGCAAGGCATGCGGGCCGAGGCCGTGGCATGTCACGCGGGCCGAGGCCGTGGCATGGCATGCGGGCAGAGGCCGTGGCATGGCATGTTGGGCGACGCCGTCGCAAGGCATGCGGGCCGAGGCCGTGGCATGGCATGCGGGCCGAGGCCGTGGCATGGCATGTTGGGCGACGCCGTAGCAAGGCATGCGGGCCGAGGCCGTGGCATGTCATGGCATGTTGGGCGACGCCGTAGCAAGGCATGCGGGCCGAGGCCGTGGCATGGCATGTTTGGCAACGCCGTGGCAAGACATGAGGGCCGTGGCATGGCATGGCATGCGGGCCGAGGCCGTGGCACGACATGTTGGCCAAGGCTAAGGCATGGCACGCCGGGCAACGCGGTGGCATGGCATGCGGGCCGGGGCCGTGGCATGGCATGTTGGCCAACGTCGTAGCAAGGCATGCGGGCCGAGGCCGAGGCCGTGGCACGGCATGCGGGCCGAGGCTGTGGCATGGCATGTTGGGCGACGCCGTAGCAAGGCATGCGGTCCGAGGCCGTGGCATGTCATGCGGGCCGAGGCCGTGGCATGGCATGCGGGCCGAGGCCGTGGCATGGCATGTTGGGCGACGCCGTAGCAAGGCATGCGGGCCGAGGCCGTGCCGTGGCATGCGGGCCGAGGCCGTGGCATGGCATGTTGGGCGACGCCGTAGCAAAGCATGCGGTCCGAGGCCGTGGCCTGTCATGCGGGCCGAGGCCGTGGCATGGCATGCGGGCCGAGGCCGTGGCATGGCATGCGGGCCGAGGCCGTGGCATGGCATGTTGGGCGACGCCGTAGCATGGCATGCGGGCCGAGGCCGTGGCATGTCATGCGCGCCGAGGCCGTGGCATGGCATGCGGGCCGAGGCCGTGGCATGGCAAGTTGGGCGACGTCGTGGCAAGGCATGCGGGCCGAGGCCGTGGCATGGCATGCGGGCCGAGGCCGTGGCAAGGCATGTTGGGCGACGCCGTAGCAAGGCATGCGGGCCGAGGCCGTGGCATGTCATGCGGGCCGAGGCCGTGGCATGGCATGCGGGCCGAGGCCGTGGCATGGCATGTTGGGCGACGCCGTAGCAAGGCATGCGGTCCGAGGCCGTGGCATGTCATGCGGGCCGAGGCCGTGGCATGGCATGCGGGCCGAGGCCGTGGCATGGCATGCGGGCCGAGGCCGTGGCATGGCATGTTGGGCGACGCCGTAGCAAGGCATGCGGGCCGAGGCCGTGCCGTGGCGTGCGGGCCGAGGCCGTGGCATGGCATGTTGGGCGACGCCGTAGCAAGGCATGCGGTCCGAGGCCGTGGCATGTCATGCGGGCCGAGGCCGTGGCATGGCATGCGGGCCGAGGCCGTGGCATGGCATGTTGGGCGACGCAGTAGCAAGGCATGCGGGCCGAGGCCGTGCCGTGGCATGCGGGCCGAGGCCGTGGCATGGCATGTTGGGCGACGCCGTAGCAAGGCATGCGGTCCGAGGCCGTGGCATGTCATGCGGGCCGAGGCCGTGGCATGGCATGCGGGCCGAGGCCGTGGCATGGCATGTTGGGCGACGCCGTAGCAAGGCATGCGGGCCGAGGCCGTGGCATGTCATGCGGGCCGAGGCCGTGGCATGGCATGCGGGCCGAGGCCGTGGCATGGCAAGTTGGGCGGCGTCGTGGCAAGGCATGCTGGCCGAGGCCGTGGCATGTCATGCGGGCCGAGGCCGTGGCATGGCATGCGGGCCGAGGCCGTGGCAAGGCATGTTGGGCGACGCCGTAGCAAGGCATGCGGGCCGAGGCCGTGGCATGTCATGCGGGCCGAGGCCGTGGCACGTCATGCGGGCCGAGGCCGTGGCATGGCATGTTTGGCCACGCCGTGGCAAGACATGCGGGCCATGGCATGGCATGGCATGCGGGCCGAGGCCGTGGCTCGACATGTTGGCCAAGGCTAAGGCATGGCACGCCGGGCAACGCGGTGGCATGGCATGCTGGGCAACGCGGTGGCAAGGCATGCGGGCCGAGGCCGTGGCATGGCATGTTGGGCAACGCCGCAGCAAGGCATGCGGGCCGAGGCCGTGGCATGGCATGCGGGCCGAGGCCGTGGCATGGCATGCGGGCCGAGGCCGTGGCATGGCATGTTGGGCGACGCCGTAGCAAGGCATGCGGTCCGAGGCCGTGGCATGTCATGCGGGCCGAGGCCGTGGCATGGCATGCGGGCCGAGGCCGTGGCATGGCATGTTGGGCGACGCCGTAGCAAGGCATGCGGGCCGAGGCCGTGCCGTGGCATGCGGGCCGAGGCCGTGGCATGGCATGTTGGGCGACGCCGTAGCAAGGCATGCGGTCCGAGGCCGTGGCATGTCATGCGGGCCGAGGCCGTGGCATGGCATGCGGGCCGAGGCCGTGGCATGGCATGTTGGGCGACGCCGTAGCAAGGCATGCGGGCCGAGGCCGTGCCGTGGCATGCGGGCCGAGGCCGTGGCATGGCATGTTGGGCGACGCCGTAGCAAGGCATGCGGTCCGAGGACGTGGCATGTCATGCGGGCCGAGGCCGTGGCATGGCATGCGGGCCGAGGCCGTGGCATGGCATGTTGGGCGACGCCGTGGCAAGGCATGCGGGCCGAGGCCGTGGCATGTCATGCGGGCCGAGGCCGTGGCATGGCATGCGGGCCGAGGCCGTGGCATGGCAAGTTGGGCGGCGTCGTGGCAAGGCATGCGGGCCGAGGCCGTGGCATTTCATGCGGGCCGAGGCCGTGGCATGGCATGCGGGCCGAGGCCGTGGCACGTCATGCGGGCCGAGGCCGTGGCATGGCATGTTTGGCAACGCCGTGGCAAGACATGCGGGCTGTGGCATGGCATGGCATGCGGGCCGAGGCCGTGGCTCGACATGTTGGCCAAGGCTAAGGCATGGCACGCCGGGCAACGCGGTGGCATGGCATGCTGGGCAACGCGGTGGCAAGGCATGCGGGCCGAGGCCGTGGCATGGCATGTTGGGCAACGCCGCAGCAAGGCATGCGGGCCGAGGCCGTGGCATGGCATGCGGGCCGAGGCCGTGGCATGGCATGCGGGCCGTGGCCGTGGCATGGCATGTTGGGCGACGCCGTCGCAAGGCATGCGGGCCGAGGCCGTGGCATGGCATGTTTGGCAACGCCGTGGCAAGACATGCGGGCCGTGGCATGGCATGGCATGCGGGCCGAGGCCGTGGCATGGCATGTTGGGCGACGCCGTAGCAAGGCATGCGGGCCGAGGCCGTGGCCGTGGCATGGCATGCGGGCCGTGGCCGTGGCATGGCATGGCATGCGGGCCGAGGCCGTGGCATGGCATGTTGGGCAACGCCGTGGCAAGGCATGCGGGCCGAGGCCGTGGCATGGCATGATGGCCGAGGCCGTGGCATGTCATGCGGGCCGAGGCCGTGGCATGGCATGTTGGGCGACGCCGTAGCAAGGCATGCGGTCCGAGGCCGTGGCATGTCATGCGGGCCGAGGCCGTGGCATGGCTTGTTGGGCGACGCCGTAGCAAGGCATGCGGGCCGAGGCCGTGGCATGTCATGCTGGCCAAGGCCAAGGCATGGCATGGCATGGCATGCGGGCCGAGGCCGTGGCATGGCATGTTGGGCAACGCCGTGGCAAGGCATGCGGGCCGAGGCCGTGGCATGGCATGATGGCCGAGGCCGTGGCATGCCATGCTGGCCAAGGCTAAGGCATGGCATGCCGGGCAACGCGGTGGCATGGCATGCTGGGCAACGCCGTGGCATGGCATGCGGGCCGAGGCCGTGGCATGGCATGTTGTGCAACGCCTTGGCAAGACATGCGGGCCGAGGCCGTGGCATGGCATGGCATGTTGGGCAACGCCTTGGCAAGGCATGCGGGCCGAGGCCGTGGCATGGCATG
>NW_028129057.1:7500-20000 GCF_055761805.1 Camellia sinensis | reverse complement strand
CCGTGGCTTGGCATGCTTGCCAAGGCCGTGGCATGACATGCTGCTGGCCAAGGCCGGGCATGCCATGCTGCTGGACAAGGCCGTGGCAAGGCATGCTGATGGCCGAGGCCGTGGCAAGGCATGCTGATGGCCGAGGCCGTGGCAAGGCATGCTGATGGCCGAGGCCGTGGCAAGGCATGCTGCTGGCCAAGGCGTTGGCATGGCATGCTGCTGCTGACCAAGGCTTGGGCTTGCCATGCTGCCGGCCAAGGCCGCGGCATGGCATGCTGCCGGCCAAGGCCGCGGCATGCCATGTTGCTGGCCAAGGCCGTGGCATGACATGCTGGCCAAGGCCGGGGCATGGCAAGCTGCTGGCCAAGGTCGTGGCATGGCACGCTGCTGGCCAAGGCCGGGGCATAGCACGCTGCTGGCCATGGCCGTGGCTTGGCAAGGTTGCCAAGGCCGGGGCATGGCGTGCTGCTGGCCAAGGCTTTGGCATGCCATGTTGCTGGCCAAGGCTGTGGCATGGCATGCTGCTGGCCAAGGCTGTGGCATGGCATGCTGCTGGCCAAGGCCGTGGCATGACATGCTGGCCAAGGCCGGGGCATGGCATGCTGCTGGCCAAGGTCGTGGCATGGCATGCTGCTGGCCAAGGCCGTGGCATGACATGCTTGCCAAGGCCAGGGCATGGCATGCTGCTGGCCAAGGCTTTGGCATGCCATGTTGCTGGCCAAGGCTGTGGCATGGCATGCTGCCCTAGGCCAACGTGCCACCGCCACCGCCGCGGGCCGCCACTCGACGCATCCCGTGCTTGGCTATGTAGTTTCGATGCCACAAGCCAATGCCACAAGCCAAGCGATGGCATGTGCCAAGCGCCCGCCTAGGCATAGGCGTGGCCTGTGGCCTGGCCATGCTGGCCAGCCTTAAGGGAGGTGCCCCCCCCTTATAATAGCCTGTTAAGCCCTTTTCAATCTGGCAGGAGGAAACATCAAGCATGTTCGAGGAGTCATAATGGGGTTTTTTTAAAAAGTAATGGTTTTTTGCCAAAACTTTCAACATGAAAGTTGTATGAAATAATTTAATACACCATAAAAAAAATTATAAAAAAATATTTGGCCACCGGAATATTTTATTTTAATTTATTTCAATTTTAATACTTAAAAAATAATAAAAATTACTAAAAATACTCAAAAAATTCTAGAAAAATTCCAACAATTATAAGATGAGGCACTAGTAATTATAGTAATTTTTTTAATTATTTTTTTATTTTTAATTTATTTTATTATAATTTTTATGAGTAAATAAATAATTAAAAAGCCCGACGAACGTGCAAAAACTCTTAGAGAAACCCAGCAAGCATCGGATAGCTCGAATGCAAATAACAAACGCAACAGGCAACTTCCGAGGGACATACTTTTCCCAACAAGCTTCCACTGGGGAAAGCACTAGCAACGTGTTCGCAAGTCAAAGGCAACCAAACCGGCTATTACCCGAGGGACAAGCATTTCGCAGGGCAACATATACGTAAGTCAAAGCCAAACCAAATGGCAATTACACGAGGGACAGGATTGCTTGCCAAGGGCGTGGCATGCGATGTTCTAGCCCAAGGCCAAGGCACGCCACGCTGCGGGACAAGGCCGTGGCAAGACATGCGGCTGGCCTTGGCCTTGGCATGGCATGCCGCCGGCTTTGGCTGGGCTGCGTTGGCCTTGCCATGGAATGTTGCTGGCTTCGGATGGGCTGCCTTGGCCTTGGCCTTGGCCGTGGCATGGCATGCTGCTGGCCTTGGCCTTGGCATGGCATGCTGCTGGCCTTGGCCTTGGCATGGCATGCTGCTGGCTTTGGCTGGGCTGCCTTGGCCGTGGCATGGCATGCTGCTGGCTTTGGCTGGGCTGCCTTGGCCGTGGCATGGCATGCTGCTGGCTTTGGCTGGGCTGCCTTGGCCGTGGCATGGCATGCTGCTGGCCTAGGCCTTGGCATGGCATGCTGCTGGCTTTGGCTGGGCTGCCTTGGCCGTGGCATGGCATGCTGCTGGCCTAGGCCTTGGCATGGCATGCTGGTGGCTTTGGCTGGCAGCCTTGGCCGTGGCATGGCATGCTGCTGGCCTTGGCCTTGGCATGGCATGCTGCTGGCTTTGGCTGGCCTGCCTTGGCCGTGGCATGGCATGCTGCTGGCCTTGGCCTTGGCATGGCATGCTGCTGGCTTTGGCTGGCCTGCCTTGGCCGTGGCATGGCATGCTGCTGGCCTAGGCCTTGGCATGGCATGCTGCTGGCTTTGGCTGGCCTGCCTTGGCCGTGGCATGGCATGCTGCTGGCCTAGGCATGGCATGGCATGCTGCTGGCTTTGGCTGGGCTGCCTTGGCCGTGGCATGGCATGCTGCTGGCCTTGGCCTTGATATGGCATGCTGCTGGCTTTGGCTGGGCTGCCTTGGCCGTGGCATGGCATGCTGCTGGCCTAGGCCTTGGCATGGCATGCTGCTGGCTTTGGCTGGGCTGCCTTGGCCGTGGCATGGCATGCTGCTGGCCTTGGCCTTGGCATGGCATGCTGCTGGCTTTGGCTGGCCTGCCTTGGCCGTGGCATGGCATGCTGCTGGCCTAGGCCATGGCATGGCATGCTGCTGGCTTTGGCTGGGCTGCCTTGGCCGTGGCATGGCATGCTGCTGCCCTTGGCCTTGATATGGCATGCTGCTGGCTTTGGCTGGGCTGCCTTGGCCGTGGCATGGCATGCTGCTGGCCTAGGCCTTGGCATGGCATGCTGCTGGCTTTGGCTGGCCTGCGTTGGCCGTGGCATGGCATGCTGCTGGCCTAGGCCTTCGCATGGCATGCTGCTGGCTTTGGCTGGGCTGCCTTGGCCGTGGCATGGCATGCTGCTGGCCTTGGCCTTGGCATGGCATGCTGCTGGCTTTGGCTGGGCTGCCTTGGCCGTGGCATGGCATGCTGGTGGCCTAGGCCTTGGCATGGCATGCTGCTGGCTTTGGCTGGCCTGCCTTGGCCGTGGCATGGCATGCTGCTGGCCTAAGCCTTGGCATGGCATGCTGCTGGCTTTGGTTGGGCTGCCTTGGCCGTGGCATGGCATGCTGCTGGCCTTGGCCTTGGCATGGCATGCTGCTCGCTTTGGCTGGCCTGCCTTGGCCGTGGCATGGCATGCTGCTGGCCTAGGCCTTGGCATGGCATGCTGCTGGCTTTGGCTGGGCTGCCTTGGCCGTGGCATGGCATGCTGCTGGCCTTGGCCTTGGCATGCCATGCTGTTGGCTTTGGCTGGCCTGCCTTGGCCGTGGCATGGCATGCTGCTGGCCTAGGCCTTGGCATGGCATGCTGCTGGCTTTGGCTGGGCTGCCTTGGCCGTGGCATGGCATGCTGCTGGCCTTGGCCTTGGCATGGCATGCTGCTGGCTTTGGCTGGGCTGCCTTGGCCGGGGCATGGCATGCTGCTGGCCTTGGCCGTGGCATGGCATGCTGCTGGCCTAGGCCTTGGCATGGCATGCTGCTGGCTTTGGCTGGGCTGCCTTGGCCGTGGCATGGCATGCTGCTGGCCTAGGCCTTGGCATGGTATGCTGCTGGCCTAGGCCTTGGCATGGCATGCTGCTGGCTTTGGCTGGCAGCCTTGGCCGTGGCATGGCATGCTGCTGGCCTTGGCCTTGGCATGGCATGCTGCTGGCCTTGGCCTTGGCATGGCATGCTGCTGGCTTTGGCAGGCCTGCCTTGGCCGTGGCATGGCATGCTGCTGGCCTTGGCCTTGGCATGGCATGCTGCTGGCTTTGGCTGGCCTGCCTTGGCCGTGGCATGGCATGCTGCTGGCCTAGGCCTTGGCATGGCATGCTGCTGGCTTTGGCTGGCCTGCCTTGGCCGTGGCATGGCATGCTGCTGGCCTAGGCATGGCATGGCATGCTGCTGGCTTTGGCTGGGCTGCCTTGGCCGTGGCATGGCATGCTGCTGGCCTTGGCCTTGATATGGCATGCTGCTGGCTTTGGCTGGGCTGCCTTGGCCGTGGCATGGCATGCTGCTGGCCTAGGCCTTGGCATGGCATGCTGCTGGCTTTGGCTGGGCTGCCTTGGCCGTGGCATGGCATGCTGCTGGCCTTGGCCTTGGCATGGCATGCTGCTGGCTTTGGCTGGCCTGCCTTGGCCGTGGCATGGCATGCTGCTGGCCTAGGCCATGGCATGGCATGCTGCTGGCTTTGGCTGGGCTGCCTTGGCCGTGGCATGGCATGCTGCTGCCCTTGGCCTTGATATGGCATGCTGCTGGCTTTGGCTGGGCTGCCATGGCCGTGGCATGGCATGCTGCTGGCCTAGGCCTTGGCATGGCATGCTGCTGGCTTTGGCTGGCCTGCGTTGGCCGTGGCATGGCATGCTGCTGGCCTAGGCCTTGGCATGGCATGCTGCTGGCTTTGGCTGGGCTGCCTTGGCCGTGGCATGGCATGCTGCTGGCCTTGGCCTTGGCATGGCATGCTGCTGGCTTTGGCTGGGCTGCCTTGGCCGTGGCATGGCATGCTGGTGGCCTAGGCCTTGGCATGGCATGCTGCTGGCTTTGGCTGGCCTGCCTTGGCCGTGGCATGGCATGCTGCTGGCCTAAGCCTTGGCATGGCATGCTGCTGGCTTTGGTTGGGCTGCCTTGGCCGTGGCATGGCATGCTGCTGGCCTAGGCCTTGGCATGGCATGCTGCTCGCTTTGGCTGGCCTGCCTTGGCCGTGGCATGGCATGCTGCTGGCCTAGGCCTTGGCATGGCATGCTGCTGGCTTTGGCTGGGCTGCCTTGGCCGTGGCATGGCATGCTGCTGGCCTTGGCCTTGGCATGCCATGCTGTTGGCTTTGGCTGGCCAGCCTTGGCCGTGGCATGGCATGCTGCTGGCCTAGGCCTTGGCATGGCATGCTGCTGGCTTTGGCTGGGCTGCCTTGGCCGTGGCATGGCATGCTGCTGGCCTTGGCCTTGGCATGGCATGCTGCTGGCTTTGGCTGGGCTGCCTTGGCCGTGGCATGGCATGCTGCTGGCCTTGGCCTTGGCATGGCATGCTGCTTGCTTTGGCTGGGCTGCCTTGGCCGTGGCATGGCATGCTGCTGGCCTAGGCCTTGGCATGGCATGCTGCTGGCTTTGGTTGGGCTGCCTTGGCCGTGGCATGGCATGCTGCTGGCCTTGGCCTTGGCATGGCATGCCATGCTTTGGCTGGCCTGCCTTGGCCGTGGCATGGCATGCTGCTGGCCTAGGCCTTGGCATGGCATGCTGCTGGCTTTGGCTGGGCTGCCTTGGCCGTGGCATGGCATGCTGCTGGCCTTGGCCTTGGCCTTGGCATGGCATGCTGCTGGCTTTGGCTGGGCTGCCTTGGCCGTGGCATGGCATGCTGGTGGCCTAGGCCTTGGCATGGCATGCTGCTGGCTTTGGCTGGGCTGCCTTGGCCGTGGCATGGCATGCTGCTGGCCTTGGCCTTGGCATGGCATGCTGCTGGCTTTGGCTGGGCTGCCTTGGCCGTGGCATGGCATGCTGCTGGCCTTGGCCTTGGCTTGGCATGCTGCTGGCTTTGGCTGGGCTGCCTTGGCCGTGGCATGGCATGCTGCTGGCCTTGGCCTTGGCATGGCATGCTGCTGGCTTTGGCTGGCCTGCCTTGGCCGTGGCATGGCATGCTGCTGGCCTAGGCCTTGGCATGGCATGCTGCTGGCTTTGGCTGGGCTGCCTTGGCCGTGGCATGGCATGCTGCTGGCCTTGGCCTTGGCCTTGGCATGGCATGCTGCTGGCTTTGGCTGGGCTGCCTTGGCCGTGGCATGGCATGCTGGTGGCCTAGGCCTTGGCATGGCATGCTGCTGGCTTTGGCTGGGCTGCCTTGGCCGTGGCATGGCATGCTGCTGGCCTTGGCCTTGGCATGGCATGCTGCTGGCTTTGGCTGGGCTGCCTTGGCCGTGGCATGGCATGCTGCTGGCCTTGGCCTTGGCTTGGCATGCTGCTGGCTTTGGCTGGGCTGCCTTGGCCGTGGCATGGCATGCTGCTGGCCTTGGCCTTGGCATGGCATGCTGCTGGCTTTGGCTGGCCTGCCTTGGCCGTGGCATGGCATGCTGCTGGCCTTGGCATGGCATGCTGCTGGCTTTGGCTGGGCTGCCTTCGCCGTGGCATGCCATGCTGCTGGCCTTGGCCTTGGGGCTGGGCTGCCTTGGCTGCGGTTCTTATCACTAGACGTGCGTTGCGTGCGAAGGCGTGCAAAGGCGTGCGCGACCATGCGCGCAACACGCGCACCGCGGTCAAAAGACCACGCGCGCGGTATTCGCACAGGCCACGCTGCCCACGCCGCGGGCATGCCAGGCCGCCCAGGCCGTGCGCATGCCATGCCGTGCTGCCCAGGCCGGCTGCATGCCAGGCCGCCCAGGCCGTGCGCATGCCATGCCGTGCTGCCCACGCCGCGGGCATGCCAGGCCGGCTGCATGCCAGGCCGCCCAGGCCGTGCGCATGCCAAGCCGTGCTGCCCACGCCGCGGGCATGCCAGGCCGGCTGCATGCCAGGCCGCCCAGGCCGTGCGCATGCCATGCCGTGCTGCCCATGCCGCGCGCATGCCAGGCCGCCCACGCCCGCGCGCATGCCACGCCATGCTGCCCAAGGCCGCGCCCAGGCCGCGCAAGGCCGCGCCCAGGCCGCCCAAGGCCGCGCCCAGGCCGCGCAAGGCCGCCCAAGGCCGCCCAAGGCCGCGGTCCAGGCCGCCCAAGGCCGCGGCCGAGCCGCCCCAGGCCGCAGCCCAGGCCGCGGTCGAGCCGCAGTGCATGTAACCCAAGGCCGCAGCCCAGGCCGCGCCCAACATGGGGCGTACCTGCCACTGCCTTGCCCTGGGCAAGGGAGGTGCCCCCCCCTTATAATAGCCTGTTAAGCCCTTTTCAATCTGGCAGGAGGAAACATCAAGCATGTTCGAGGAGTCATAATGGGGTTTTTTTAAAAAGTAATGGTTTTTTGCCAAAACTTTCAACATGAAAGTTGTAGGAAATAATTTAATACACCATAAAAAAAATTAAAAAAAATATTTTTTTACAGAAAATATTTTATTTTAATTTATTTCGATATTAATACTTAAAAAATAATAAAAATTAATAAAAATAGTCAAAAAATTATGGAAAAATTCCCATAATTAAAGGATGATTCACTAGTAATTATAGAAATTATTAAATTATTTTTTTCATTTTTTTTATTTTATTTTGATTTTTTTATGCCAAATAAGGGCTTTAAAAATTCGAAAAGCTCCAGAAAAATTGCAAAAAAATAGGGAATGACATTTAAAATTGATTGTAGTGCATTTTTAATTGTGTTGCACGGTTTGGGTAAGATTATAAAAGAATCATGTTCAAAAAGATCGATCGAGGCGGTGGCACGCCATGGCCTTGGCCTTGGCCTTGGCCTTTGCCCGCGGCCTTGGCCTTTGCCTTGGCCTTGGCCATGCCTTGCACAGGGACTTGGCCTTGCCCACTGCCTTGGCCTTGGCTTTGGCCTTGGCCTTGGCCTTGGCATGGCATGGCATGCTCGCCGAGGCCGTGGCATGCCTTGCTGCTAGCCAAGGCCGTGGCGTGGCATGCTCGCCCAGCCCGTGGCATGCCGTGCTCGCCCAGCCCGTGGCACGCCATGTTGGCCCAAGGCATTGGCATGGCATGCCGGCCAAGGCATGCTGGCCAACGCTGCACAAGGCGGTGCCATGGCATGGCATGCTGACCAAGACCGTGCCATGGCATGCTGGGCGAGGCCGGGGCATGGCATGCTGGCCGAGGCCGTGGCTTGCCATGCCGCCACGGCCGTGGCATGCCGGGCAACGGACCGGCATGGCCCAGCCCGTGGCACGCCATGTTGGCCCAAGGCATTGGCATGGCATGCCGGCCAAGGCATGCTGGCCAACGCTGCGGCACGGCGTGCTGGACAAGGCGGTGCCATGGCATGGCATGCTGACCAAGACAGTGCCATGGCATGCTGGCCGAGGCCGTGGCATGGCATCCTGGCCGAGGCCGTGGCTTGCCATGCCGCCACGGCCGTGGCATGCTGGGCAACGGACCGGCATGGCATGCTGGCCGTGGCGGTGGCACGACATGCTGGCCAAGGCAGTGGCATGGCATGTAGGCCAAGGCTAAGGCATGGCACGCTGTGGCATGGCACGCTGGCCAAGGCAGTCGCAAGGCATGCGGGCCGAGGCCGCGGCACGGCCCGCTGGGCAACGCGGTGGCATGGCATGCTGGGCAACGCCGTGGCAAGGCATGCGGGCCGAGGCCTTGGCATGGCATGCTGGCCGAGGCCGTGGCATGGCATGCGGGCCGAGGCCGTGGCATGGCATGCGGGCCGAGGCCATGGCATGGCATGGCATGTTGGGCAACGCCGTGGCAAGACATGCGGGCCGAGGCCGTGGCATGGCATGTTGGGCAACGCCCTGGCAAGCCATGCGGGCCGAGGCCGTGGCGTGGCATGTTGGCCAAGGCTAAGGCATGGCACGCCGGGCAACGCGGTGCATTGGCATGCTGGGCAGCGCGGTGGCAAGGCATGGGGGCCGAGGCCGTGGCATGGCATGTTGGGCAACGCCGTGGCAAGACATGCGGGCCGAGGCCGTGGCATGGCATGCGGGCCGAGGCCGTGGCACGACATGTTGGCCAAGGCTAAGGCATGGCACGCCGGGCAACGCGGTGGCATGGCATGCTGGGCAACGCGGTGGCAAGGCATGCGGGCCGAGGCCGTGGCATGGCATGTTGGGCAACGCCGTAGAAGGGCATGCGGGCCGAGGCCGTGGCATGGCATGCGGGCCGAGGCCGTGGCATGGCATGTTGGGCGACGCCGTAGCAAGGCATGCGGGCCGAGGCCGTGGCATGTCATGCGGGCCGAGGCCGTGGCATGGCATGCGGGCCGAGGCCGTGGCATGGCATGTTGGCCGAGGCCGTGGCAAGGCATGCGGGCCGAGGCCGTGGCATGGCATGTTTGGCAACGCCGTGGCAAGACATGCGGGCCGTGGCATGGCATGGCATGCGGGCCGAGGCCGTGGCACGACATGTTGGCCAAGGCTAAGGCATGGCACGCCGGGCAACGCGGTGGCATGGCACGCCGGGCAACGCGGTGGCAAGGCATGCGGGCCGGGGCCGTGGCATGGCATGTTGGGCGACGCCGTAGCAAGGCATGCGGTCCGAGGCCGTGGCATGTCATGCGGGCCGAGGCCATGGCATGGCATGCGGGCCGAGGCCGTGGCATGGCATGTTGGGCGACGCCGTAGCAAGGCATGCGGGCCGAGGCCGTGGCATGTCATGCGAGCCGAGGCCGTGGCATGGCATGCGGGCCGAGGCCGTGGCATGGCAAGTTGGGCGACGTCGTGGCAAGGCATGCGGGCCGAGGCCGTGGCATGTCACGCGGGCCGAGGCCGTGGCATGGCATGCGGGCAGAGGCCGTGGCATGGCATGTTGGGCGACGCCGTCGCAAGGCATGCGGGCCGAGGCCGTGGCATGGCATGCGGGCCGAGGCCGTGGCATGGCATGTTGGGCGACGCCGTAGCAAGGCATGCGGGCCGAGGCCGTGGCATGTCATGGCATGTTGGGCGACGCCGTAGCAAGGCATGCGGGCCGAGGCCGTGGCATGGCATGTTTGGCAACGCCGTGGCAAGACATGAGGGCCGTGGCATGGCATGGCATGCGGGCCGAGGCCGTGGCACGACATGTTGGCCAAGGCTAAGGCATGGCACGCCGGGCAACGCGGTGGCATGGCATGCGGGCCGGGGCCGTGGCATGGCATGTTGGCCAACGTCGTAGCAAGGCATGCGGGCCGAGGCCGAGGCCGTGGCACGGCATGCGGGCCGAGGCTGTGGCATGGCATGTTGGGCGACGCCGTAGCAAGGCATGCGGTCCGAGGCCGTGGCATGTCATGCGGGCCGAGGCCGTGGCATGGCATGCGGGCCGAGGCCGTGGCATGGCATGTTGGGCGACGCCGTAGCAAGGCATGCGGGCCGAGGCCGTGCCGTGGCATGCGGGCCGAGGCCGTGGCATGGCATGTTGGGCGACGCCGTAGCAAAGCATGCGGTCCGAGGCCGTGGCCTGTCATGCGGGCCGAGGCCGTGGCATGGCATGCGGGCCGAGGCCGTGGCATGGCATGCGGGCCGAGGCCGTGGCATGGCATGTTGGGCGACGCCGTAGCATGGCATGCGGGCCGAGGCCGTGGCATGTCATGCGCGCCGAGGCCGTGGCATGGCATGCGGGCCGAGGCCGTGGCATGGCAAGTTGGGCGACGTCGTGGCAAGGCATGCGGGCCGAGGCCGTGGCATGGCATGCGGGCCGAGGCCGTGGCAAGGCATGTTGGGCGACGCCGTCGCAAGGCATGCGGGCCGAGGCCGTGGCATGTCATGCGGGCCGAGGCCGTGGCATGGCATGCGGGCCGAGGCCGTGGCATGGCATGTTGGGCGACGCCGTAGCAAGGCATGCGGTCCGAGGCCGTGGCATGTCATGCGGGCCGAGGCCGTGGCATGGCATGCGGGCCGAGGCCGTGGCATGGCATGCGGGCCGAGGCCGTGGCATGGCATGTTGGGCGACGCCGTAGCAAGGCATGCGGGCCGAGGCCGTGCCGTGGCGTGCGGGCCGAGGCCGTGGCATGGCATGTTGGGCGACGCCGTAGCAAGGCATGCGGTCCGAGGCCGTGGCATGTCATGCGGGCCGAGGCCGTGGCATGGCATGCGGGCCGAGGCCGTGGCATGGCATGTTGGGCGACGCAGTAGCAAGGCATGCGGGCCGAGGCCGTGCCGTGGCATGCGGGCCGAGGCCGTGGCATGGCATGTTGGGCGACGCCGTAGCAAGGCATGCGGTCCGAGGCCGTGGCATGTCATGCGGGCCGAGGCCGTGGCATGGCATGCGGGCCGAGGCCGTGGCATGGCATGTTGGGCGACGCCGTAGCAAGGCATGCGGGCCGAGGCCGTGGCATGTCATGCGGGCCGAGGCCGTGGCATGGCATGCGGGCCGAGGCCGTGGCATGGCAAGTTGGGCGGCGTCGTGGCAAGGCATGCTGGCCGAGGCCGTGGCATGTCATGCGGGCCGAGGCCGTGGCATGGCATGCGGGCCGAGGCCGTGGCAAGGCATGTTGGGCGACGCCGTAGCAAGGCATGCGGGCCGAGGCCGTGGCATGTCATGCGGGCCGAGGCCGTGGCACGTCATGCGGGCCGAGGCCGTGGCATGGCATGTTTGGCCACGCCGTGGCAAGACATGCGGGCCATGGCATGGCATGGCATGCGGGCCGAGGCCGTGGCTCGACATGTTGGCCAAGGCTAAGGCATGGCACGCCGGGCAACGCGGTGGCATGGCATGCTGGGCAACGCGGTGGCAAGGCATGCGGGCCGAGGCCGTGGCATGGCATGTTGGGCAACGCCGCAGCAAGGCATGCGGGCCGAGGCCGTGGCATGGCATGCGGGCCGAGGCCGTGGCATGGCATGCGGGCCGAGGCCGTGGCATGGCATGTTGGGCGACGCCGTAGCAAGGCATGCGGTCCGAGGCCGTGGCATGTCATGCGGGCCGAGGCCGTGGCATGGCATGCGGGCCGAGGCCGTGGCATGGCATGTTGGGCGACGCCGTAGCAAGGCATGCGGGCCGAGGCCGTGCCGTGGCATGCGGGCCGAGGCCGTGGCATGGCATGTTGGGCGACGCCGTAGCAAGGCATGCGGTCCGAGGCCGTGGCATGTCATGCGGGCCGAGGCCGTGGCATGGCATGCGGGCCGAGGCCGTGGCATGGCATGTTGGGCGACGCCGTAGCAAGGCATGCGGGCCGAGGCCGTGCCGTGGCATGCGGGCCGAGGCCGTGGCATGGCATGTTGGGCGACGCCGTAGCAAGGCATGCGGTCCGAGGACGTGGCATGTCATGCGGGCCGAGGCCGTGGCATGGCATGCGGGCCGAGGCCGTGGCATGGCATGTTGGGCGACGCCGTAGCAAGGCATGCGGGCCGAGGCCGTGGCATGTCATGCGGGCCGAGGCCGTGGCATGGCATGCGGGCCGAGGCCGTGGCATGGCAAGTTGGGCGGCGTCGTGGCAAGGCATGCGGGCCGAGGCCGTGGCATTTCATGCGGGCCGAGGCCGTGGCATGGCATGCGGGCCGAGGCCGTGGCACGTCATGCGGGCCGAGGCCGTGGCATGGCATGTTTGGCAACGCCGTGGCAAGACATGCGGGCTGTGGCATGGCATGGCATGCGGGCCGAGGCCGTGGCTCGACATGTTGGCCAAGGCTAAGGCATGGCACGCCGGGCAACGCGGTGGCATGGCATGCTGGGCAACGCGGTGGCAAGGCATGCGGGCCGAGGCCGTGGCATGGCATGTTGGGCAACGCCGCAGCAAGGCATGCGGGCCGAGGCCGTGGCATGGCATGCGGGCCGAGGCCGTGGCATGGCATGCGGGCCGTGGCCGTGGCATGGCATGTTGGGCGACGCCGTCGCAAGGCATGCGGGCCGAGGCCGTGGCATGGCATGTTTGGCAACGCCGTGGCAAGACATGCGGGCCGTGGCATGGCATGGCATGCGGGCCGAGGCCGTGGCATGGCATGTTGGGCGACGCCGTAGCAAGGCATGCGGGCC
>NW_028129056.1:87500-90000 GCF_055761805.1 Camellia sinensis | reverse complement strand
GGGAAATACCGATCCTAATAATAAGGATACTAATAATTCTAATAAAAGAGACGAAGTAGCTTTGATACGATATTCGCAACAATCTGATTTTCGTCGAGACATAATCAAAGGTTCAATGCGAGCCCAAAGATGTAAAACAGTTATTTGGGAATTTTTTCAAGCAAATGCACATTCTCCGCTTTTTTTGGACAGAATAGACAAATCACACCCTTTTTTTTTTGATATCTCCGAACTGATAAAACTCATTTTTAGAAATTGTATAGGAAAGGGAGCAGAATTCAAAATTTCAGATTATACAGAAGAAGAAATAAAAGAAAGGGAAAAAAAGGAAAAGGACAAAAAAGAAGAGAACAAAAGAAAAGAGAAAGCGCGGATAGAAGTAGCAGAAGCCTGGGATACCATTCCATTTGCTCAAGTAATAAGAGGTTCCATGTTAATAACTCAATCGATTCTTAGAAAATATATTATATTACCGTCATTGATAATAGCTAAAAATATTGGCCGTATGCTATTATTACAATTTCCTGAGTGGTCTGAGGATTTAAATGAATGGAATAAAGAAATGCATGTTAAATGCACCTATAATGGTGTTCAATTATCAGAAACAGAATTTCCGAAAAATTGGTTAATAGACGGTATTCAAATAAAGATGCTATTTCCTTTCTGTCTGAAACCCTGGCACAGATCTAAGCCACGGTCCTCTCATATAGATCGAATCAAAAAGAAAGGACAAAAAGATGATTTTTTTTTTTTAACGGTTTGGGGAATGGAAGCTGAACTTCCTTTTGGTTCTCCCCAAAAACGGCCTTCCTTTTTTGAACCCATTTTTAAGAAACTCGAAAAAAAAATTGGAAAATTGAAAAAAAAGTATTTTATATTTCTAAAAGTTTTAAAAGAAAGAACAAAATTTCTAAATATCTCAAAAAAAACAAAAAAATGGATTATCAAGGGCATTCCGTTTTTAAAAAAAATAAAAAAAGAACTCTCAAAAGTAAATCCAATTCTATTATTTAGATGAGAGAAATATATAAATCAAGCGAAACTAAAAAAAAAAAGAAAAAGATTCTATAACCCGCAATCATATAATTCATAAATCCTTTAGTCGAATTCAATCTACATATTGGACAAATTTTTTACTGACAGAAAAAAAATGAAAGATCTGACTGATAGAACAAGCACAATCAGAAATCAAATAAAAAGAATTACAAAAAATAAAAAAAAAGTGACTCCAGAAATAAATGATAGTCCTAATAAAACAAGTTATAATGCTAAAAGATTGGAATCACCAAATTGGCAAATATTAAAAAGAAGAAATACTCGATTAATCCGTAAATTACATTATTTTATAAAATTTTTCACTGAAAGGATATACGCAGATATCCTTCTATCTATTATTAATATTCCCAGAATTAATATACAACTTTTTGTTGAATCAACAAAAAAAATGATTGATAAATCCATTTACAATAATAAAAAAAATAAAAAAAGAATTAATAAAACAAATCAAAATAAAATGAATTTTATTTCGACTATAAAAAAGTCACTTTATAATATTAGTAATAAGAATTCACAGAATTTTTTTGACTTATCCTCCTTGTCACAAGGCATATGTATTTTACAAAATATCACAAACACAAGTTCTTAACTTGTATAAGTTAAGATCTATTCTTCAATATCACGGAACGTCTTTTTTTCTTAAGACTTCAATAAAAGATTATTTTGGAAAACAAGGAATAATTCATTATGAATTAAGACATAAGAAACTTCGGAATTCTGGAATAAATCAATGGAAAAACTGGTTAAGAGGTCATTATCAATACCATTTATCTCAGATTAGATGGTCTAGATTAATAGCAGCAAAATGGAAAAATAGAATCAATAAATGTCGTACAATTCAAAATCAAGATTTAAACAAAGAGAATTCATATGAAAAAGACCTATTAATTCATTACAAAAAACAAAACGATTACGAAGTATATTCATTACCAAATCAAAATGAGAATTTTCAAAAATACTATAGATATAATCTTTTATCTTATAGATCTATTAATTATGAAAATAAGAGGGACCCATATATTTATGGATCACCATTCCAAGTAAATAAGAATCGAGAGAGTTTTATAATTACAACACACATAAACATAAGGGCAAATTTTTTGATATACTAGGGGATATCCCTATCAAAAATTATTTAGGAAAAAGTGATATTATGTATATGGAAAAAAATCCGGATCGAAAATATTTTGATTGGAAAATTCTCCATTTTTGTCTTAAAAAGAAAATCGATATTGAGGCCTGGATCAAGATCGATACCAACAAGAATAAAAATACTAAAACCGGGACTAATAATTATCAAATAATTGATAAAATTGATAAAAAAGATCTTTTTTATCTTACGATTCCTCAGGATCAAGAAATCAATTCACCCAATCAAAAAAAAAATATTTTTTGATTGGATGGGAATGAATGAAGAAATACTAAGTCGTCCTATATCGAATCT
>NW_028129054.1:82500-85000 GCF_055761805.1 Camellia sinensis | reverse complement strand
TCATAATGAAACTTCAATAGAAAATTTCATAGAAAAAAATAAGATTCATACTATCTTTCTTACTGATACGGATTCTCGAGAATTTAAAGATAAAACAGATATATTTGATAACAACCCATTATCAACAAAAATGAGTTATTTCTTGACTTTAATCAGTGAACTTAAATCAAATTTGAATTTGAAAGGATCTTCTTTATTTTCAGAACAAGGAAGAATGGATTCCGAAAATAAAACAAAATTTTTATTCAATGCAATTAGAAGTGATCTTAATGATCAAAAAAAAAAAAAAAAATCTATTGGAATAAAAGAAATCAGTAAAAAAGTCCCTCGATGGTCATACAAATTAATCAACGAATTAGAACAACAGGAAGGAGAAAGTGAAGAAGAAGTACCAATAGATTATCAGATTCGTTCAAGAAAAGCCAAACGTGTAGTGATTTTTACTGATAACCGGGGAAATACCGATCCTAATAATAAGGATACTAATAATTCTAATAAAAGAGACGAAGTAGCTTTGATACGATATTCGCAACAATCTGATTTTCGTCGAGACATAATCAAAGGTTCAATGCGAGCCCAAAGATGTAAAACAGTTATTTGGGAATTTTTTCAAGCAAATGCACATTCTCCGCTTTTTTTGGACAGAATAGACAAATCACACCCTTTTTTTTTTGATATCTCCGAACTGATAAAACTCATTTTTAGAAATTGTATAGGAAAGGGAGCAGAATTCAAAATTTCAGATTATACAGAAGAAGAAATAAAAGAAAGGGAAAAAAAGGAAAAGGACAAAAAAGAAGAGAACAAAAGAAAAGAGAAAGCGCGGATAGAAGTAGCAGAAGCCTGGGATACCATTCCATTTGCTCAAGTAATAAGAGGTTCCATGTTAATAACTCAATCGATTCTTAGAAAATATATTATATTACCGTCATTGATAATAGCTAAAAATATTGGCCGTATGCTATTATTACAATTTCCTGAGTGGTCTGAGGATTTAAATGAATGGAATAAAGAAATGCATGTTAAATGCACCTATAATGGTGTTCAATTATCAGAAACAGAATTTCCGAAAAATTGGTTAATAGACGGTATTCAAATAAAGATGCTATTTCCTTTCTGTCTGAAACCCTGGCACAGATCTAAGCCACGGTCCTCTCATATAGATCGAATCAAAAAGAAAGGACAAAAAGATGATTTTTTTTTTTTAACGGTTTGGGGAATGGAAGCTGAACTTCCTTTTGGTTCTCCCCAAAAACGGCCTTCCTTTTTTGAACCCATTTTTAAGAAACTCGAAAAAAAAATTGGAAAATTGAAAAAAAAGTATTTTATATTTCTAAAAGTTTTAAAAGAAAGAACAAAATTTCTAAATATCTCAAAAAAAACAAAAAAATGGATTATCAAGGGCATTCCGTTTTTAAAAAAAATAAAAAAAGAACTCTCAAAAGTAAATCCAATTCTATTATTTAGATTGAGAGAAATATATAAATCAAGCGAAACTAAAAAAAAAAAAGAAAAAGATTCTATAACCCGCAATCATATAATTCATAAATCCTTTAGTCGAATTCAATCTACATATTGGACAAATTTTTTACTGACAGAAAAAAAAATGAAAGATCTGACTGATAGAACAAGCACAATCAGAAATCAAATAAAAAGAATTACAAAAAATAAAAAAAAAGTGACTCCAGAAATAAATGATAGTCCTAATAAAACAAGTTATAATGCTAAAAGATTGGAATCACCAAATTGGCAAATATTAAAAAGAAGAAATACTCGATTAATCCGTAAATTACATTATTTTATAAAATTTTTCACTGAAAGGATATACGCAGATATCCTTCTATCTATTATTAATATTCCCAGAATTAATATACAACTTTTTGTTGAATCAACAAAAAAAATGATTGATAAATCCATTTACAATAATAAAAAAAATAAAAAAAAGAATTAATAAAACAAATCAAAATAAAATGAATTTTATTTCGACTATAAAAAAGTCACTTTATAATATTAGTAATAAGAATTCACAGAATTTTTTTGACTTATCCTCCTTGTCACAAGCATATGTATTTTACAAAATATCACAAACACAAGTTCTTAACTTGTATAAGTTAAGATCTATTCTTCAATATCACGGAACGTCTTTTTTTCTTAAGACTTCAATAAAAGATTATTTTGGAAAACAAGGAATAATTCATTATGAATTAAGACATAAGAAACTTCGGAATTCTGGAATAAATCAATGGAAAAACTGGTTAAGAGGTCATTATCAATACCATTTATCTCAGATTAGATGGTCTAGATTAATAGCAGCAAAATGGAAAAATAGAATCAATAAATGTCGTACAATTCAAAATCAAGATTTAAACAAAGAGAATTCATATGAAAAAGACCTATTAATTCATTACAAAAAACAAAACGATTACGAAGTATATTCATTACCAAATCAAAATGAGAATTTTCAAAAATACTATAGATATAATCTTTTATCTTATAGATC
>NW_028129053.1:0-93910 GCF_055761805.1 Camellia sinensis | reverse complement strand
AAACAATGCGATGAGGTGCGCAAGATATCGCGACCAAATGCATGCAAAATGCAAGTTTTGTGCACAAAACAGTGCGATGAGGTGCGCAAGATATCGCGACAAAATGCGTGCAAAATGCAAGTAATGTGCACAAAACAGTGCGATGAGGTGCGCAAGATATCGCGACAAAATGCATGCAAAATGCAAGTAATGTGCACAAAACAGTGCGATGAGGTGCGCAAGATATCGCGACAAAATGCGTGCAAAATGCAAGTAATGTGCACAAAACAGTGCGATGAGGTGCGCAAGATATCGCGACAAAATGCATGCAAAATGCAAGTTTTGTGCACAAAACAGTGCAGTGAGGTGCGCAAGATATCGCGACCAAATGCATGCAAAATGCAAATTTTGTGCACAAAACAGTGCGATGAGGTGCGCAAGATATCGCGACAAAATGCGTGCAAAATGCCAGTAATGTGCACAAAACAGTGCGATGAGGTGCGCAAGATATCGCGACAAAATGCCTGCAAAATGCAAGTAATGTGCACAAAACAGTGCGATGAGGTGCGCAAGATATCGCGACCAAATGCATGCAAAATGCAAGTTTTGTGCACAAAACAGTGCGATGAGGTGCGCAAGATATCGCGACCAAATGCATGCAAAATGCAAGTTATGTGCATAAAACAGTGCGATGAGGTGTGCAAGATATCGCGACAAAATGCGTGCAAAATGCAAGTAATGTGCACAAAACAGTGCGATGAGGTGCGCAAGATATCGCGACAAAATGCATGCAAAATGCAAGTTTTGTGCACAAAACAATGTGATGAGTTGCGCAAGATATCGCGACCAAATGCATGCAAAATGCAAGTTTTGTGCACAAAACAGTGCCATGAGGTGCGCAAGATATCGCGACAAAATGCGTGCAAAATGCAAGTAATGTGCACAAAACAGTGCGATGAGGTGCGCAAGATATCGCGACAAAATGCATGCAAAATGCAAGTTTTGTGCACAAAATAGTGCGATGAGGTGCGCAAGATATCGCGACCAAATGCATGCAAAATGCAAGTTTTGTGCACAAAACAGTGCGATGAGGTGCGCAAGATATCGCGACCAAATGCATGCAAAATGCAAGTTTTGAGCACAAAACAGTGCGATGAGGTGCGCAAGATATCGCGACAAAATTCATGCAAAATGATAGTAATGTGCACAAAACAGTGCGATGAGGTGCGCAAGATATCGCGACAAAATGAATGCAAAATGCAAGTAATGTGCACAAAACAGTGCGATGAGGTGCGCAAGATATCGCGACAAAATGCATGCAAAATGCAAGTAATGTGCACAAAACAGTGCGATGGGGTGCGCAAGATATCGCGACCAAATGCATGCAAAATGCAAATTTTGTGCACAAAACAGTGCGATGAGGTGCGCAAGATATCGCGACAAAATGCGTGCAAAATGCAAGTAATGTGCACAAAACAGTGCGATGAGGTGCGCAAGATATCGCGACAAAATGCATGCAAAATGTAAGTTTTGTACACAAAACAGCGCGATGAGGTGCGCAAGATAACGCGACAAAATGCTTGCAAAATGCAAGTTTTGTGCACAAAACAGTGCGATGAGGTGCGCAAGATATCGTGACCAAATGCATGCAAAATGCAAATTTTGTGCACAAAACAGTGCGATGAGGTGCGCAAGATATCGCGACAAAATGCGTGCAAAATTTAAGTAATGTGCACAAAACAGTGCGATGAGGTGCGCAAGATATCGCGACAAAATGCATGCAAAATGCAAGTAATGTGCACAAAACAGCGCGATGAGGTGCGCAAGATATCGCGACAAAATGCATGCAAAATGCAAGTTTTGTGCACAAAACAGTGCGATGAGTTGCGCAAGATATCGCGACCAAATGCATGCAAAATGCAAGTAATGTGCACAAAACAGTGCGATGAGGTGCGCAAGATATCGCGACAAAATGCATGCAAAATGCAAGTTTTGTGCACAAAACAATGCGATGAGGTGCGCAAGATATCGCGACCAAATGCATGCAAAATGCAAGTTTTGTGCACAAAACAGTGCGATGAGGTGCGCAAGATATCGCGACAAAATGCGTGCAAAATGCAAGTAATGTGCACAAAACAGTGCGATGAGGTGCGCAAGATATCGCGACAAAATGCATGCAAAATGCAAGTAATGTGCACAAAACAGTGCGATGAGGTGCGCAAGATATCGCGACAAAATGCGTGCAAAATGCAAGTAATGTGCACAAAACAGTGCGATGAGGTGCGCAAGATATCGCGACAAAATGCATGCAAAATGCAAGTTTTGTGCACAAAACAGTGCAGTGAGGTGCGCAAGATATCGCGACCAAATGCATGCAAAATGCAAATTTTGTGCACAAAACAGTGCGATGAGGTGCGCAAGATATCGCGACAAAATGCGTGCAAAATGCCAGTAATGTGCACAAAACAGTGCGATGAGGTGCGCAAGATATCGCGACAAAATGCCTGCAAAATGCAAGTAATGTGCACAAAACAGTGCGATGAGGTGCGCAAGATATCGCGACCAAATGCATGCAAAATGCAAGTTTTGTGCACAAAACAGTGCGATGAGGTGCGCAAGATATCGCGACCAAATGCATGCAAAATGCAAGTTATGTGCATAAAACAGTGCGATGAGGTGTGCAAGATATCGCGACAAAATGCGTGCAAAATGCAAGTAATGTGCACAAAACAGTGCGATGAGGTGCGCAAGATATCGCGACAAAATGCATGCAAAATGCAAGTTTTGTGCACAAAACAATGTGATGAGTTGCGCAAGATATCGCGACCAAATGCATGCAAAATGCAAGTTTTGTGCACAAAACAGTGCCATGAGGTGCGCAAGATATCGCGACAAAATGCGTGCAAAATGCAAGTAATGTGCACAAAACAGTGCGATGAGGTGCGCAAGATATCGCGACAAAATGCATGCAAAATGCAAGTTTTGTGCACAAAATAGTGCGATGAGGTGCGCAAGATATCGCGACCAAATGCATGCAAAATGCAAGTTTTGTGCACAAAACAGTGCGATGAGGTGCGCAAGATATCGCGACCAAATGCATGCAAAATGCAAGTTTTGAGCACAAAACAGTGCGATGAGGTGCGCAAGATATCGCGACAAAATTCATGCAAAATGATAGTAATGTGCACAAAACAGTGCGATGAGGTGCGCAAGATATCGCGACAAAATGAATGCAAAATGCAAGTAATGTGCACAAAACAGTGCGATGAGGTGCGCAAGATATCGCGACAAAATGCATGCAAAATGCAAGTAATGTGCACAAAACAGTGCGATGGGGTGCGCAAGATATCGCGACCAAATGCATGCAAAATGCAAATTTTGTGCACAAAACAGTGCGATGAGGTGCGCAAGATATCGCGACAAAATGCGTGCAAAATGCAAGTAATGTGCACAAAACAGTGCGATGAGGTGCGCAAGATATCGCGACAAAATGCATGCAAAATGTAAGTTTTGTACACAAAACAGCGCGATGAGGTGCGCAAGATAACGCGACAAAATGCTTGCAAAATGCAAGTTTTGTGCACAAAACAGTGCGATGAGGTGCGCAAGATATCGTGACCAAATGCATGCAAAATGCAAATTTTGTGCACAAAACAGTGCGATGAGGTGCGCAAGATATCGCGACAAAATGCGTGCAAAATTTAAGTAATGTGCACAAAACAGTGCGATGAGGTGCGCAAGATATCGCGACAAAATGCATGCAAAATGCAAGTAATGTGCACAAAACAGCGCGATGAGGTGCGCAAGATATCGCGACAAAATGCATGCAAAATGCAAGTTTTGTGCACAAAACAGTGCGATGAGTTGCGCAAGATATCGCGACCAAATGCATGCAAAATGCAAGTAATGTGCACAAAACAGTGCGATGAGGTGCGCAAGATATCGCGACAAAATGCATGCAAAATGCAAGTTTTGTGCACAAAACAATGCGATGAGGTGCGCAAGATATCGCGACCAAATGCATGCAAAATGCAAGTTTTGTGCACAAAACAGTGCGATGAGGTGCGCAAGATATCGCGACAAAATGCGTGCAAAATGCAAGTAATGTGCACAAAACAGTGCGATGAGGTGCGCAAGATATCGCGACAAAATGCATGCAAAATGCAAGTAATGTGCACAAAACAGTGCGATGAGGTGCGCAAGATATCGCGACAAAATGCGTGCAAAATGCAAGTAATGTGCACAAAACAGTGCGATGAGGTGCGCAAGATATCGCGACAAAATGCATGCAAAATGCAAGTACTGTGCACAAAACAGTGCGTTGAGGTGCGCAAGATATCGCGACAAAATGCATGCATAATGTAAGTTTTGTGCACAAAACAGTGCGGTGAGGTGCGCAAGATATCGCGACAAAATGCATGCAAAATGCAAATTTTGTGCACAAAACAGTGCGATGAGGTGCGCAAGATATCGCGACAAAATGCGTGCAAAATGCAAGTAATGTGCACAAAACAGTGCGATGAGGTGCGCAAGATATCGCGACAAAATGCATGCAAAATGCAAGTAATGTGCACAAAACAGTGCGATGAGGTGCGCAAGATATCGCGACCAAATGCATGCAAAATGCAAGTTTTGTGCACAAAACAGTGCGATGAGGTGCGCAAGATATCGCGACCAAATGCATGCAAAATGCAAATTTTGTGCACAAAACAGTGCGTTGAGGTGCGCAAGATATCGCGACAAAATGCGTGCAAAATGCAAGTAATGTGCACAAAACAGTGCGATGAGGTGCGCAAGATATCGCGACAAAATGCCTGCAAAATGCAAGTTTTGTGCACAAAACAGTGCGATGAGGTGCGCAAGATATCGCGACAAAATGCATGCAAAATGCAAGTAATGTGCACAAAACAGTGCGATGGGCTGGGCAAGATATCGCGACAAAATGCATGCAAAATGCAAGTAATGTGCACAAAACAGTGCGATGAGGTGCGCAAGATATCGCGACCAAATGCATGCAAAATGCAAGTTTTGTGCACAAAACAGTGCGATGAGGTGCGCAAGATATCGTGACAAAATGCATGCAAAATGCAAGTAATGTGCACAAAATAGTGCGATGAGGTGCGCAAGATATCGCGACAAAATGCATGCAAAATGCAAATTTTGTGCACAAAACAGTGCGATGAGGTGCGCAAGATATCGCGACCAAATGCATGCAAAATGCAAGTTTTGTGCACAAAACAGTGCGATGAGGTGCGCATGATATCGCGACCAAATGCATGCAAAATGCAAATTTTGTGCACAAAACAGTGCGATGAGGTGCGCAAGATATCGCGACAAAATGCGTGCAAAATGCAAGTAATGTGCACAAAACAGTGCGATGAGGTGCGCAAGATATCGCGACAAAATGCATGCAAAATGTAAGTTTTGTGCACAAAACAGCGCGATGAGGTGCGCAAGATATCGCGACAAAATGCGTGCAAAATTTAAGTAATGTGCACAAAACAGTGCGATGAGGTGCGCAAGATATCGCGACAAAATGCATGCAAAATGCAAGTTTTGTGCACAAAACAGTGCGATGAGGTGCGCAAGATATCGTGACAAAATGCTTGCAAAATGCAAGTTTTGTGCACAAAACAGTGCGATGAGGTGCGCAAGATATCGTGACCAAATGCATGCAAAATGCAAATTTTGTGCACAAAACAGTGCGATGAGGTGCGCAAGATATCGCGACAAAATGCGTGCAAAATTTAAGTAATGTGCACAAAACAGTGCGATGAGGTGCGCAAGATATCGCGACAAAATGCATGCAAAATGCAAGTAATGTGCACAAAACAGCGCGATGAGGTGCGCAAGATATCGCGACAAAATGCATGCAAAATGCAAGTTTTGTGCACAAAACAGTGCGATGAGTTGCGCAAGATATCGCGACCAAATGCATGCAAAATGCAAGTAATGTGCACAAAACAGTGCGATGAGGTGCGCAAGATATCGCGACAAAATGCATGCAAAATGCAAGTTTTGTGCACAAAACAATGCGATGAGGTGCGCAAGATATCGCGACCAAATGCATGCAAAATGCAAGTTTTGTGCACAAAACAGTGCGATGAGGTGCGCAAGATATCGCGACAAAATGCGTGCAAAATGCAAGTAATGTGCACAAAACAGTGCGATGAGGTGCGCAAGATATCGCGACAAAATGCATGCAAAATGCAAGTAATGTGCACAAAACAGTGCGATGAGGTGCGCAAGATATCGCGACAAAATGCGTGCAAAATGCAAGTAATGTGCACAAAACAGTGCGATGAGGTGCGCAAGATATCGCGACAAAATGCATGCAAAATGCAAGTTTTGTGCACAAAACAGTGCAGTGAGGTGCGCAAGATATCGCGACCAAATGCATGCAAAATGCAAATTTTGTGCACAAAACAGTGCGATGAGGTGCGCAAGATATCGCGACAAAATGCGTGCAAAATGCAAGTAATGTGCACAAAACAGTGCGATGAGGTGCGCAAGATATCGCGACAAAATGCCTGCAAAATGCAAGTAATGTGCACAAAACAGTGCGATGAGGTGCGCAAGATATCGCGACCAAATGCATGCAAAATGCAAGTTTTGTGCACAAAACAGTGCGATGAGGTGCGCAAGATATCGCGACCAAATGCATGCAAAATGCAAGTTATGTGCATAAAACAGTGCGATGAGGTGTGCAAGATATCGCGACAAAATGCGTGCAAAATGCAAGTAATGTGCACAAAACAGTGCGATGAGGTGCGCAAGATATCGCGACAAAATGCATGCAAAATGCAAGTTTTGTGCACAAAACAATGTGATGAGTTGCGCAAGATATCGCGACCAAATGCATGCAAAATGCAAGTTTTGTGCACAAAACAGTGCCATGAGGTGCGCAAGATATCGCGACAAAATGCGTGCAAAATGCAAGTAATGTGCACAAAACAGTGCGATGAGGTGCGCAAGATATCGCGACAAAATGCATGCAAAATGCAAGTTTTGTGCACAAAATAGTGCGATGAGGTGCGCAAGATATCGCGACCAAATGCATGCAAAATGCAAGTTTTGTGCACAAAACAGTGCGATGAGGTGCGCAAGATATCGCGACCAAATGCATGCAAAATGCAAGTTTTGAGCACAAAACAGTGCGATGAGGTGCGCAAGATATCGCGACAAAATTCATGCAAAATGATAGTAATGTGCACAAAACAGTGCGATGAGGTGCGCAAGATATCGCGACAAAATGAATGCAAAATGCAAGTAATGTGCACAAAACAGTGCGATGAGGTGCGCAAGATATCGCGACAAAATGCATGCAAAATGCAAGTAATGTGCACAAAACAGTGCGATGGGGTGCGCAAGATATCGCGACCAAATGCATGCAAAATGCAAATTTTGTGCACAAAACAGTGCGATGAGGTGCGCAAGATATCGCGACAAAATGCGTGCAAAATGCAAGTAATGTGCACAAAACAGTGCGATGAGGTGCGCAAGATATCGCGACAAAATGCATGCAAAATGTAAGTTTTGTACACAAAACAGCGCGATGAGGTGCGCAAGATAACGCGACAAAATGCTTGCAAAATGCAAGTTTTGTGCACAAAACAGTGCGATGAGGTGCGCAAGATATCGTGACCAAATGCATGCAAAATGCAAATTTTGTGCACAAAACAGTGCGATGAGGTGCGCAAGATATCGCGACAAAATGCGTGCAAAATTTAAGTAATGTGCACAAAACAGTGCGATGAGGTGCGCAAGATATCGCGACAAAATGCATGCAAAATGCAAGTAATGTGCACAAAACAGCGCGATGAGGTGCGCAAGATATCGCGACAAAATGCATGCAAAATGCAAGTTTTGTGCACAAAACAGTGCGATGAGTTGCGCAAGATATCGCGACCAAATGCATGCAAAATGCAAGTAATGTGCACAAAACAGTGCGATGAGGTGCGCAAGATATCGCGACAAAATGCATGCAAAATGCAAGTTTTGTGCACAAAACAATGCGATGAGGTGCGCAAGATATCGCGACCAAATGCATGCAAAATGCAAGTTTTGTGCACAAAACAGTGCGATGAGGTGCGCAAGATATCGCGACAAAATGCGTGCAAAATGCAAGTAATGTGCACAAAACAGTGCGATGAGGTGCGCAAGATATCGCGACAAAATGCATGCAAAATGCAAGTAATGTGCACAAAACAGTGCGATGAGGTGCGCAAGATATCGCGACAAAATGCGTGCAAAATGCAAGTAATGTGCACAAAACAGTGCGATGAGGTGCGCAAGATATCGCGACAAAATGCATGCAAAATGCAAGTTTTGTGCACAAAACAGTGCAGAGAGGTGCGCAAGATATCGCGACCAAATGCATGCAAAATGCAAATTTTGTGCACAAAACAGTGCGATGAGGTGCGCAAGATATCGCGACAAAATGCGTGCAAAATGCAAGTAATGTGCACAAAACAGTGCGATGAGGTGCGCAAGATATCGCGACAAAATGCATGCAAAATGCAAGTAATGTGCACAAAACAGTGCGATGAGGTGCGCAAGATATCGCGACCAAATGCATGCAAAATGCAAGTTTTGTGCACAAAACAGTGCGATGAGGTGCGCATGATATCGCGACCAAATGCATGCAAAATGCAAGTTATGTGCATAAAACAGTGCGATGAGGTGTGCAAGATATCGCGACAAAATGCGTGCAAAATGCAAGTAATGTGCACAAAACAGTGCGATGAGGTGCGCAAGATATCGCGACAAAATGCATGCAAAATGCAAGTTTTGTGCACAAAACAATGTGATGAGTTGCGCAAGATATCGCGACCAAATGCATGCAAAATGCAAGTTTTGTGCACAAAACCGTGCCATGAGGTGCGCAAGATATCGCGACAAAATGCGTGCAAAATGCAAGTAATGTGCACAAAACAGGGCGATGAGGTGCGCAAGATATCGCGACAAAATGCATGCAAAATGCAAGTTTTGTGCACAAAACAGTGCGATGAGGTGCGCAAGATATCGCGACCAAATGCATGCAAAATGCAAGTTTTGTGCACAAAACAGTGCGATGAGGTGCGCAAGATATCGCGACCAAATGCATGCAAAATGCAAGTTTTGAGCACAAAACAGTGCGATGAGGTGCGCAAGATATCGCGACAAAATTCATGCAAAATGAAAGTAATGTGCACAAAACAGTGCGATGAGGTGCGCAAGATATCGCGACAAAATGCATGCAAAATGCAAGTAATGTGCACAAAACAGTGCGATGAGGTGCGCAAGATATCGCGACAAAATGCATGCAAAATGCAAGTAATGTGCACAAAACAGTGCGATGGGGTGCGCAAGATATCGCGACCAAATGCATGCAAAATGCAAGTTTTGTGCACAAAACAGTGCGATGCGGTGCGCAAGATATCGCGACCAAATGCATGCAGAATGCAAATTTTGTGCACAAAACAGTGCGTTGAGGTGCGCAAGATATCGCGACAAAATGCGTGCAAAATGCAAGTAATGTGCACAAAACAGTGCGATGAGGTGCGCAAGATATCGCGACAAAATGCATGCAAAATGCAAGTTTTGTGCACAAAACAGTGCGATGAGGTGCGCAAGATATCGCGACAAAATTAATGCAAAATGCAAGTAATGTGCACAAAACAGTGCGATGGGGTGGGCAAGATATCGCGACAAAATGCATGCAAAATGCAAGTAATGTGCACAAAACAGTGCGATGAGGTGCGCAAGATATCGCGACCAAATGCAAGCAAAATGCAAGTTTTGTGCACAAAACAGTGCGATGAGGTGCGCAAGATATCGTGACAAAATGCATGCAAAATGCAAGTAATGTGCACAAAACAGTGCGATGAGGTGCGCAAGATATCGCGACAAAATGCATGCAAAATGCAAGTTTTGTGCACAAAACAGTGCGATGAGGTGCGCAAGATATCGCGACCAAATGCATACAAAATGCAAGTTTTGTGCCCAAAACAGTGCGATGAGGTGCGCAAGATATCGCGACCAAATGCATGCAAAATGCAAATTTTGTGCACAAAACAGTGCGATGAGGTGCGCAAGATATCGCGACAAAATGCATGCAAAATGCAACTAATGTGCACAAAATAGTGCGATGAGGTGCGCAAGATATCGCGACCAAATACATGCAAAATGCAAGTAATGTGCACAAAACAGTGCGATGAGGTGCGCAAGATATCGCGAGAAAATGCGTGCAAAATGCAAGTAATGTGCACAAAACAGTGCGATGAGGTGCGCAAGATATCGCGACAAAATGCATGCAAAATGCAAGTTTTGTGCACAAAACAGTGCAGTGAGGTGCGCAAGATATCGCGACCAAATGCATGCAAAATGCAAATTTTGTGCACAAAACAGTGCGATGAGGTGCGCAAGATATCGCGACAAAATGCGTGCAAATTGCAAGTAATGTGCACAAAACAGTGCGATGAGGTGCGCAAGATATCGCGACAAAACGCATGCAAAATGCAAGTAATGTGCACAAAACAGTGCGATGATGTGCGCAAGATATCGCGACCAAATGCATGCAAAATGCAAGTTTTGTGCACAAAACAGTGCGATGAGTTGCGCAAGATATCGCGACCAAATGCATGCAAAATGCAAGTAATGTGCACAAAACAGTGCGATGAGGTGCGCAAGATATCGCGACAAAATGCATGCAAAATGCAAGTTTTGTGCACAAAACAATGCGATGAGGTGCGCAAGATATCGCGACCAAATGCATGCAAAATGCAAGTTTTGTGCACAAAACAGTGCGATGAGGTGCTCAAGATATCGCGACAAAATGCGTGCAAAATGCAAGTAATGTGCACAAAACAGTGCGATGAGGTGCGCAAGATATCGCGACAAAATGCATGCAAAATGCAAGTAATGTACACAAAACAGTGCGATGAGGTGCGCAAGATATCGCGACAAAATGCATGCAAAATGCAAGTTTTGTGCACAAAACAGTGCGATGAGGTGCGCAAGATATCGCGACCAAATGCATGCAAAATGCAAGTTTTGTGCACAAAACAGTGCGATGAGGTGCGCAAGATATCGCGACCAAATGCATGCAAAATGCAAGTTTTGAGCACAAAACAGTGCGATGAGGTGCGCAAGATATCGCGACAAAATTCATGCAAAATGAAAGTAATGTGCACAAAACAGTGCGATGAGGTGCGCAAGATATCGCGACAAAATGCATGCAAAATGCAAGTAATGTGCACAAAACAGTGCGATGAGGTGCGCAAGATATCGCGACAAAATGCATGCAAAATGCAAGTAATGTGCACAAAACAGTGCGATGGGGTGCGCAAGATATCGCGACCAAATGCATGCAAAATGCAAGTTTTGTGCACAAAACAGTGCGATGCGGTGCGCAAGATATCGCGACCAAATGCATGCAGAATGCAAATTTTGTGCACAAAACAGTGCGTTGAGGTGCGCAAGATATCGCGACAAAATGCGTGCAAAATGCAAGTAATGTGCACAAAACAGTGCGATGAGGTGCGCAAGATATCGCGACAAAATGCATGCAAAATGCAAGTTTTGTGCACAAAACAGTGCGATGAGGTGCGCAAGATATCGCGACAAAATTAATGCAAAATGCAAGTAATGTGCACAAAACAGTGCGATGGGGTGGGCAAGATATCGCGACAAAATGCATGCAAAATGCAAGTAATGTGCACAAAACAGTGCGATGAGGTGCGCAACATATCGCGACCAAATGCAAGCAAAATGCAAGTTTTGTGCACAAAACAGTGCGATGAGGTGCGCAAGATATCGTGACAAAATGCATGCAAAATGCAAGTAATGTGCACAAAACAGTGCGATGAGGTGCGCAAGATATCGCGACAAAATGCATGCAAAATGCAAGTTTTGTGCACAAAACAGTGCGATGAGGTGCGCAAGATATCGCGACCAAATGCATACAAAATGCAAGTTTTGTGCCCAAAACAGTGCGATGAGGTGCGCAAGATATCGCGACCAAATGCATGCAAAATGCAAATTTTGTGCACAAAACAGTGCGATGAGGTGCGCAAGATATCGCGACAAAATGCATGCAAAATGCAACTAATGTGCACAAAATAGTGCGATGAGGTGCGCAAGATATCGCGACCAAATACATGCAAAATGCAAGTAATGTGCACAAAACAGTGCGATGAGGTGCGCAAGATATCGCGAGAAAATGCGTGCAAAATGCAAGTAATGTGCACAAAACAGTGCGATGAGGTGCGCAAGATATCGCGACAAAATGCATGCAAAATGCAAGTTTTGTGCACAAAACAGTGCAGTGAGGTGCGCAAGATATCGCGACCAAATGCATGCAAAATGCAAATTTTGTGCACAAAACAGTGCGATGAGGTGCGCAAGATATCGCGACAAAATGCGTGCAAATTGCAAGTAATGTGCACAAAACAGTGCGATGAGGTGCGCAAGATATCGCGACAAAACGCATGCAAAATGCAAGTAATGTGCACAAAACAGTGCGATGATGTGCGCAAGATATCGCGACCAAATGCATGCAAAATGCAAGTTTTGTGCACAAAACAGTGCGATGAGTTGCGCAAGATATCGCGACCAAATGCATGCAAAATGCAAGTAATGTGCACAAAACAGTGCGATGAGGTGCGCAAGATATCGCGACAAAATGCATGCAAAATGCAAGTTTTGTGCACAAAACAATGCGATGAGGTGCGCAAGATATCGCGACCAAATGCATGCAAAATGCAAGTTTTGTGCACAAAACAGTGCGATGAGGTGCTCAAGATATCGCGACAAAATGCGTGCAAAATGCAAGTAATGTGCACAAAACAGTGCGATGAGGTGCGCAAGATATCGCGACAAAATGCATGCAAAATGCAAGTAATGTACACAAAACAGTGCGATGAGGTGCGCAAGATATCGCGACAAAATGCGTGCAAAATGCAAGTAATGTGCACAAAACAGTGCGATGAGGTGCGCAAGATATCGCGACAAAATGCATGCAAAATGCAAGTTTTGTGCACAAAACAGTGCAGTGAGGTGCGCAAGATATCGCGACCAAATGCATGCAAAATGCAAATTTTGTGCACAAAACAGTGCGATGAGGTGCGCAAGATATCGCGACAAAATGCGTGCAAAATGCAAGTAATGTGCACAAAACAGTGCGATGAGGTGCGCAAGATATCGCGACAAAATGCATGCAAAATGCAAGTAATGTGCACAAAACAGTGCGATGAGGTGCGCAAGATATCGCGACCAAATGCATGCAAAATGCAAGTTTTGTGCACAAAACAGTGCGATGAGGTGCGCAAGATATCGCGACCAAATGCATGCAAAATGCAAGTTATGTGCATAAAACAGTGCGATGAGGTGTGCAAGATATCGCGACAAAATGCGTGCAAAATGCAAGTAATGTGCACAAAACAGTGCGATGAGGTGCGCAAGATATCGCGACAAAATGCATGCAAAATGCAAGTTTTGTGCACAAAACAATGTGATGAGTTGCGCAAGATATCGCGACCAAATGCATGCAAAATGCAAGTTTTGTGCACAAAACAGTGCCATGAGGTGCGCAAGATATCGCGACAAAATGCGTGCAAAATGCAAGTAATGTGCACAAAACAGTGCGATGAGGTGCGCAAGATATCGCGACAAAATGCATGCAAAATGCAAGTTTTGTGCACAAAACAGTGCGATGAGGTGCGCAAGATATCGCGACCAAATGCATGCAAAATGCAAGTTTTGTGCACAAAACAGTGCGATGAGGTGCGCAAGATATCGCGACCAAATGCATGCAAAATGCAAGTTTTGAGCACAAAACAGTGCGATGAGGTGCGCAAGATATCGCGACAAAATTCATGCAAAATGAAAGTAATGTGCACAAAACAGTGCGATGAGGTGCGCAAGATATCGCGACAAAATGCATGCAAAATGCAAGTAATGTGCACAAAACAGTGCGATGAGGTGCGCAAGATATCGCGACAAAATGCATGCAAAATGCAAGTAATGTGCACAAAACAGTGCGATGGGGTGCGCAAGATATCGCGACCAAATGCATGCAAAATGCAAGTTTTGTGCACAAAACAGTGCGATGCGGTGCCCAAGATATCGCGACCAAATGCATGCAGAATGCAAATTTTGTGCACAAAACAGTGCGTTGAGGTGCGCAAGATATCGCGACAAAATGCGTGCAAAATGCAAGTAATGTGCACAAAACAGTGCGATGAGGTGCGCAAGATATCGCGACAAAATGCATGCAAAATGCAAGTTTTGTGCACAAAACAGTGCGATGAGGTGCGCAAGATATCGCGACAAAATTAATGCAAAATGCAAGTAATGTGCACAAAACAGTGCGATGGGGTGGGCAAGATATCGCGACAAAATGCATGCAAAATGCAAGTAATGTGCACAAAACAGTGCGATGAGGTGCGCAAGATATCGCGACCAAATGCAAGCAAAATGCAAGTTTTGTGCACAAAACAGTGCGATGAGGTGCGCAAGATATCGTGACAAAATGCATGCAAAATGCAAGTAATGTGCACAAAACAGTGCGATGAGGTGCGCAAGATATCGCGACAAAATGCTTGCAAAATGCAAGTTTTGTGCACAAAACAGTGCGATGAGGTGCGCAAGATATCCCGACCAAATGCATACAAAATGCAAGTTTTGTGCACAAAACAGTGCGATGAGGTGCGCAAGATAACGCGACCAAATGCATGCAAAATGCAAATTTTGTGCACAAAACAGTGCGATGAGGTGCGCAAGATATCGCGACAAAATGCATGCAAAATGCAACTAATGTGCCCAAAATAGTGCGATGAGGTGCGCAAGATATCGCGACCAAATACATGCAAAATGCAAGTAATGTGCACAAAACAGTGCGATGAGGTGCGCAAGATATCGCGAGAAAATGCGTGCAAAATGCAAGTAATGTGCACAAAACAGTGCGATGAGGTGCGCAAGATATCGCGACAAAATGCATGCAAAATGCAAGTTTTGTGCACAAAACAGTGCAGTGAGGTGCGCAAGATATCGCGACCAAATGCATGCAAAATGCAAATTTTGTGCACAAAACAGTGCGATGAGGTGCGCAAGATATCGCGACAAAATGCGTGCAAATTGCAAGTAATGTGCACAAAACAGTGCGATGAGGTGCGCAAGATATCGCGACAAAATGCATGCAAAATGCAAGTAATGTGCACAAAACAGTGCGATGATGTGCGCAAGATATCGCGACCAAATGCATGCAAAATGCAAGTTTTGTGCACAAAACAGTGCGATGAGGTGCGCAAGATATCGCGACCAAATGCATGCAAAATGCAAGTTACGTGCATAAAACAGTGCGATGAGGTGCGCAAGATATCGCGACAAAATGCGTGCAAAATGCAAGTAATGTGCACAAAACAGTGCGATGAGGTGCGCAAGATATCGCGACAAAATGCATGCAAAATGCAAGTAATGTGCACAAAACAGTGCGATGAGGTGCGCAAGATATCGCGACCAAATTCATGCAAAATGAAAGTAATGTGCACAAAACAGTGCGATGAGGTGCGCAAGATATCGCGACAAAATGCATGCAAAATGCAAGTAATGTGCACAAAACAGTGCGATGAGGTGCGCCAGATATCGCGACAAAATGCATGCAAAATGCAAGTAATTTGCACAAAACAGTGCGATGGGGTGCGCAAGTTATCGCGACCAAATGCATGCAAAATGCAAGTTTTGTCCACAAAACAGTGCGATGCGGTGCGCAAGATATCGCGACCAAATGCATGCAGAATGCAAATTTTGTGCACAAAACAGTGCGTTGAGGTGCGCAAGATATCGCGACAAAATGCGTGCAAAATGCAAGTAATGTGCACAAAACAGTGCGATGAGGTGCGCAAGATATCGCGACAAACTGCATGCAAAATGCAAGTTTTGTGCACAAAACAGTGCGATGAGGTGCGCAAGATATCGCGACAAAATTAATGCAAAATGCAAGTAATGTGCACAAAACAGTGCGATGGGGTGGGCAAGATATCGCGACAAAATGCATGCAAAATGCAAGTAATGTGCACAAAACAGTGCGATGAGGTGCGCAAGATATCGCGACCAAATGCAAGCAAAATGCAAGTTTTGTGCACAAAATAGTGCGATGAGGTGCGCAAGATATCGTGACAAAATGCATGCAAAATGCAAGTAATGTGCACAAAACAGTGCGATGAGGTGCGCAAGATATCGCGACAAAATGCTTGCAAAATGCAAGTTTTGTGCACAAAACAGAGCGATGAGGTGCGCAAGATATCGCGACCAAATGCATACAAAATGCAAGTTTTGTGCACAAAACAGTGCGATGAGGTGCGCAAGATATCGCGACCAAATGCATGCAAAATGCAAATTTTGTGAACAAAACAGTGCGATGAGGTGCGCAAGATATCGCGACAAAATGCATGCAAAATGCAACTAATGTGCACAAAATAGTGCGATGAGGTGCGCAAGATATCGCGACCAAATACATGCAAAATGCAAGTAATGTGCACAAAACAGTGCGATGAGGTGCGCAAGATATCGCGACAAAATGCGTGCAAAATGCAAGTAATGTGCACAAAACAGTGCGATGAGGTGCGCAAGATATCGCGACAAAATGCATGCAAAATGCAAGTTTTGTGCACAAAACAGTGCAGTGAGGTGCGCAAGATATCGCGACCAAATGCATGCAAAATGCAAATTTTGTGCACAAAACAGTGCGATGAGGTGCGCAAGATATCGCGACAAAATGCGTGCAAATTGCAAGTAATGTGCACAAAACAGTGCGATGAGGTGCGCAAGATATCGCGACAAAATGCATGCAAAATGCAAGTACTGTGCACAAAACAGTGCGATGAGGTGCGCAAGATAACGCGACCAAATGCATGCAAAATGCAAGTTTTGTGCACAAAACAGTGCGATGAGGTGCGCAAGATATCGCGACCAAATGCATGCAAAATGCAAGTTACGTGCATAAAACAGTGCGATGAGGTGCGCAAGATATCGCGACAAAATGCGTGCAAAATGCAAGTAATGTGCACAAAACAGTGCGATGAGGTGCGCAAGATATCGCGACAAAATGCATGCAAAATGCAAGTTTTGTGCACAAAACAATGTGATGAGTTGCGCAAGATATCGCGACCAAATGCATGCAAAATGCAAGTTTTGTGCACAAAACAGTGCCATGAGGTGCGCAAGATATCGCGACAAAATGCGTGCAAAATGCAAGTCATGTGCACAAAACAGTGCGATGAGGTGCGCAAGATATCGCGACAAAATGCATGCAAAATGCAAGTTTTGTGCACAAAACAGTGCGATGAGGTGCGCAAGATATCGCGACCAAATGCATGCAAAATGCAAGTTTTGTGCACAAAACAGTGCGATGAGGTGCGCAAGATATCGCGACCAAATGCATGCAAAATGCAAGTTTTGAGCACAAAACAGTGCGATGAGGTGCGCAAGATATCGCGACAAAATTCATGCAAAATGAAAGTAATGTGCACAAAACAGTGCGATGAGGTGCGCAAGATATCGCGACAAAATGCATGCAAAATGCAAGTAATGTGAACAAAACAGTGCGATGAGGTGCGCAAGATATCGCGACAAAATGCATGCAAAGTGCAAGTTTTGTGCACAAAACAGTGCGATGAGGTGCGCAAGATATCGCGACAAAATGCGTGCAAAATGCAAGTAATGTGCACAAAACAGTGCGATGAGGTGCGCAAGATATCGCGACAAAATGCATGCAAAATGCAAGTTTTGTGCACAAAACAGTGCGATGAGGTGCGCAAGATATCGCGACCAAATGCATGCAAAATGCAAGTTTTGTGCACAAAACAGTGCGATGAGGTGCGCAAGATATCGCGACCAAATGCATGCAGAATGCAAATTTTGTGCACAAAACAGTGCGTTGAGGTGCGCAAGATATCGCGACAAAATGCGTGCAAAATGCAAGTAATGTGCACAAAACAGTGCGATGAGGTGCGCAAGATATCGCGACAAAATGCATGCAAAATGCAAGTTTTGTGCACAAAACAGTGCGATGAGGTGCGCAAGATATCGCGACAAAATTAATGCAAAATGCAAGTAATGTGCACAAAACAGTGCGATGGGGTGGGCAAGATATCGCGACAAAATGCATGCAAAATGCAAGTAATGTGCACAAAACAGTGCGATGCGGTGCGCAAGATATCGCGACCAAATGCATGCAAAATGCAAGTTTTGTGCACAAAACAGTGCGATGAGGTGCGCAAGATATCGTGACAAAATGCATGCAAAATGCAAGTAATGTGCACAAAACAGTGCGATGAGTTGCGCAAGATATCGCGACAAAATGCATGCAAAATGCAAGTTTTGTGCACAAAACAGTGCGATGAGGTGCGCAAGATATCGCGACCAAATGCATACAAAATGCAAGTTTTGTGCACAAAACAGTGCGATGAGGTGCGCAAGATATCGCGACCAAATGCATACAAAATGCAAGTTTTGTGCACAAAACAGTGCGATGAGGTGCGCAAGATATCGCGACAAAATGCATGCAAAATGCAAGTAATGTGCACAAAACAGTGCGATGAGGTGCGCAAGATATCGCGACCAAATCATGCAAAATGCAAATTTTATGCACAAAACAGTGCGATGAGGTGCGCAAGATATCGCGACAAAATGCGTGCAAAATTTAAGAATGTGCACAAAACAGTGCGATGAGGTGCGCAAGATATCGCGACAAAATGCATGCAAAATGCAAGTAATGTGCACAAAACAGCGCGATGAGGTGCGCAAGATATCGCGACCAAATGCATGCAAAATGCAAGTTTTGTGCACAAAACAGTGCGATGAGGTGCGCAAGATATCGCGACCAAATGCATGCAAAACGCAAGTTTTGTGCACAAAACAGTGCGATGAGGTGCGCAAGATATCGCGACCAAATGCATGCAAAATGCAAGTTATGTGCACAAAACAGTGCGATGAGGTGCGCAAGATATCGCGACAAAATGCGTGCAAAATGCAAGTAATGTGCACAAAACAGTACGATGAGGTGCGCAAGATATCGCGACAAAATGCATGCAAAATGCAAGTTTTGTGCACAAAACAATGCGATGAGTTGCGCAAGATATCGCGACCAAATGCATGCAAAATGCAAGTACTGTGCACAAAACAGTGCGTTGAGGTGCGCAAGATATCGCGACAAAATGCATGCAAAATGCAAGTTTTGTGCACAAAACAGTGCGATGAGGTGGGCAAGATATCGCGACCAAATGCATACAAAATGCAAGTTTTGTGCACAAAATAGTGCGATGAGGTGCGCAAGATATCGCGACCAAATGCATGCAAAATGCAAATTTTGTGCACAAAACAGTGCGATGAGGTGCGCAAGATATCGCGACAAAATGCATGCAAAATGCAAGTAATGTGCACAAAACAGTGCGATGAGGTGCGCAAGATATCGCGACAAAATGCATGCAAAATGCAAGTAATGTGCACAAAACAGTGCGATGAGGTGCGCAAGATATCGCGACAAAATGCATGCAAAGTGCAAGTTTTGTGCACAAAACAGTGCGATGAGGTGCGCAAGATATCGCGACCAAATGCATACAAAATGCAAGTAATGTGCACAAAACAGTGCGATGAGGTGCGCAAGATAACGCGACCAAATGCATGCAAAATGCAAATTTTGTGCACAAAACAGTGCGATGAGGTGCGCAAGATATCGCGACAAAATGCATGCAAAATGCAAGTAATGTGCACAAAACAGTGCGATGAGGTGCGCAAGATATCGCGACCAAATGCATGCAAAATGCAAATTTTGTGCACAAAACAGTGCGATGAGGTGCGCAAGATATCGCGACAAAATACGTACAAAATTTAAGAAATGTGCACAAAACAGTGCGATGAGGTGCGCAAGATATCGCGACAAAATGCATGCAAAATGCAAGTAATGTGCACAAAACAGCGCGATGAGGTGCGCAAGATATCGCGACCAAATGCATGCAAAATGCAAGTTTTGTGCACAAAACAGTGCGATGAGGTGCGCAAGATATCGCGACCAAATGCATGCAAAATGCAAGTAATGTGCACAAAACAGTGCGATGAGGTGCGCAAGATATCGCGACCAAATGCATGCAAAATGCAAGTTTTGTGCACAAAACAGTGCGATGAGGTGCGCAAGATGTCGCGAGCAAATGCATGCAAAATGCAAGTTTTGTGCACAAAACAGTGCGATGAGGTGCGCAAGATATCGCGACCAAATGCATGCAAAATGCAAGTAATGTGCACAAAACAGTGCGATGAGGTGCGCAAGATATCGCGACAAAATGCGTGCAAAATGCAAGTAATGTGCACAAAACAGTGCGATGAGGTGCGCAAGATATCGCGACCAAATGCATGCAAAATGCAAGTTTTGTGCACAAAACAGTGCGATGTGGTGCGCAAGATACCGCGACCAAATGCATGCAAAATGCAAGTAATGTGCACAAAACAGTGCGATGAGGTGCGCAAGATATCGCGACAAAATGCTTGCAAAATGCAAGTTTTGTGCACAAAACAGTGCGAAGAGGTGCGCAAGATATCGCGACCAAATGCATGCAAAATGCAAATTTTGTGCACAAAACAGTGCGATGAGGTGCGCAAGATATCGCGACCAAATGCATGCAAAATGCAAATTTTGTGCACAAAACAGCGCGATGAGGTGCGCAAGATATCGCGACAAAATGCGTGCAAAATGCAAGTAATGTGCACAAAACAGTGCGATGAGGTGCGCAAGATATCGCGACAAAATGCATGCAAAATGCAAGTAATGTGCACAAAACAGTGGGATGAGGTGCGCAAGATATCGCGACAAAATGCATGCAAAATGCAAGTTTTGTGCACAAAACAGTGCGATGAGGTGCGCAAGATATCGCGACCAAATGCATGCAAAATGCAAGTTTTGTGCACAAAACAGTGCGATGAGGTGCGCAAGATATCGCGACCAAATGCATGTAAAATGCAAGTTTTGTGCACAAAACAGTGCGATGAGGTGCGCAAGATATCGCGACAAAATGCATGCAAAATGCAAGTAATGTGCACAAAACAGTGCGATGAGGTGCGCAAGATATCGCGACAAAATGCGTGCAAAATGCAAGTAATGTGCACAAAACAGTGCGATGAGGTGCGCAAGATATCGCGACAAAATGCATGCAAAATGCAAGTAATGTGCACAAAACAGTGTGATGAGGTGCGCAAGATATCGCGACAAAATGCATGCAAAATGCAATTTTTGTGCACAAAACAGTGCGAAGAGGTGCGCAAGATATCGCGACCAAATGCATGCAAAATGCAAGTTTTGTGCACAAAACAGTGCGACGAGGTGCGCAAGATATCGCGACCAAATGCATGCAAAATGCAAGTAATGTGCACAAAACAGTGCGATGAGGTGCGCAAGATATCGCGACAAAATGCGTGCAAAATGCAAGTAATGTGCACAAAACAGTGCGATGAGGTGCGCAAGATATCGCGACAAAATGCATTAAAAATGCAAGTAATGTGCACAAAACAGTGGGATGAGGTGCGCAAGATATCGCGACCAAATGCATGCAAAATGCAAGTTTTGTGCACAAAACAGTGCGATGAGGTGCGCAAGATATCGCGACAAAATTAATGCAAAATGCAAGTAATGTGCACAAAACAGTGCGATGGGGTGGGCAAGATATCGCGACAAAATGCATGCAAAATGCAAGTAATGTGCACAAAACAGTGCGATGAGGTGCGCAAGATATCGCGACCAAATGCATGCAAAATGCACTGTTTTGTGCACAAAACAGTGCGATGAGGTGCGCAAGATATCGCGACAAAATGCATGCAAAATGCAAGTAATGTGCACAAAACAGTGCGATGAGGTGCGCAAGATATCGCGACAAAATGCATGCAAAATGCAAGTTTTGTGCACAAAACAGTGCGATGAGGTGCGCAAGATATCGCGACAAAATGCATGCAAAATGCAAGTAATGTGCACAAAACAGTGCGATGAGGTGCGCAAGATATCGCGACCAAATGCATGCAAAATGCAAGTTTTGTGCACAAAACAGTGCGATGAGGTGCGCAAGATATCGCGACCAAATGCATGCAAAATGCAAATTTTGTGCACAAAACAGTGCGTTGAGGTGCGCAAGATATCGCGACAAAATGCGTGCAAAATGCAAGTAATGTGCACAAAACAGTGCGATGAGGTGCGCAAGATATCGCGACAAAATGCATGCAAAATGCAAGTTTTGTGCACAAAACAGTGCGATGAGGTGCGCAAGATATCGCGACAAAATTAATGCAAAATGCAAGTAATGTGCACAAAACAGTGCGATGGGGTGGGCAAGATATCGCGACAAAATGCATGCAAAATGCAAGTAATGTGCACAAAACAGTGCGATGAGGTGCGCAAGATATCGCGACCAAATGCATGCAAAATGCAAGTTTTGTGCACAAAACAGTGCGATGAGGTGCGCAAGATATCGCGACAAAATGCATGCAAAATGCAAGTAATGTGCACAAAACAGTGGGATGAGGTGCGCAAGATATCGCGACAAAATGCATGCAAAATGCAAGTTTTGTGCACAAAACAGTGCGATGAGGTGCGCAAGATATCGCGACCAAATGCATGCAAAATGCAAGTTTTGTGCACAAAACAGTGCGATGAGGTGGGCAAGATATCGCGACCAAATGCATACAAAATGCAAGTTTTGTGCACAAAATAGTGCGATGAGGTGCGCAAGATATCGCGACCAAATGCATGCAAAATGCAAATTTTGTGCACAAAACAGTGCGATGAGGTGCGCAAGATATCGCGACAAAATGCATGCAAAATGCAAGTAATGTGCACAAAACAGTGCGATGAGGTGCGCAAGATATCGCGACCAAATGCATGCAAAATGCAAATTTTGTGCACAAAACAGTGCGATGAGGTGCGCAAGATATCGCGACAAAATGCGTGCAAAATTTAAGTAATGTGCACAAAACAGTGCGATGAGGTGCGCAAGATATCGCGACAAAATGCGTGCAAAATGCAAGTAATGTGCACAAAACAGTACGATGAGGTGCGCAAGATATCGCGACAAAATGCATGCAAAATGCAAGTTTTGTGCACAAAACAATGCGATGAGTTGCGCAAGATATCGCGACCAAATGCATGCAAAATGCAAGTTTTGTGCACAAAACAGTGCGATGAGGTGCGCAAGATATCGCGACAAAATGCGTGCAAAATGCAAATATTGTGCACAAAACAGTGCGATGAGGTGCGCAAGATATCGCGACAAAATGCATGCAAAATGCAAGTTTTGTGCACAAAACAGTGCGATGAGGTGCGCAAGATATCGCGACCAAATGCATGCAAAATGCAAGTTTTGTGCACAAAACAGTGCGATGAGGTGCGCAAGATATCGCGACCAAATGCATGCAAAATGCAAGTTTTGAGCACAAAACAGTGCGATGAGGTGCGCAAGATATCGCGACAAAATTCATGCAAAATGAAAGTAATGTGCACAAAACAGTGCGATGATGTGCGCAAGATATCGCGACAAAATGCATGCAAAATGCAAGTAATGTGCACAAAACAGTGCGATGAGGTGCGCAAGATATCGCGACAAAATGCATGCAAAATGCAAGTTTTGTGCACAAAACAGTGCGATGAGGTGCGCAAGATATCGCGACCAAATGCATACAAAATGCAAGTTTTGTGCACAAAACAGTGCGATGAGGTGCGCAAGATATCGCGACCGAATGCATGCAAAATGCAAGTTTTGTGCACAAAACAGTGCGACGAGGTGCGCAAGATATCGCGACCAAATGCATGCAAAATGCAAGTAATGTGCACAAAACAGTGCGATGAGGTGCGCAAGATATCGCGACAAAATGCGTGCAAAATGCAAGTAATGTGCACAAAACAGTGCGATGAGGTGCGCAAGATATCGCGACAAAATGCATGCAAAATGCAAGTAATGTGCACAAAACAGTGCGATGAGGTGCGCAAGATATCGCGACAAAATGCATTAAAAATGCAAGTAATGTGCACAAAACAGTGGGACGAGGTGCGCAAGATATCGCGACCAAATGCATGCAAAATGCAAGTAATGTGCACAAAACAGTGCGATGAGGTGCGCAAGATATCGCGACAAAATGCGTGCAAAATGCAAGTAATGTGCACAAAACAGTGCGATGAGGTGCGCAAGATATCGCGACAAAATGCATTAAAAATGCAAGTAATGTGCACAAAACAGTGGGATGAGGTGCGCAAGATATCGCGACCAAATGCATGCAAAATGCAAGTTTTGTGCACAAAACAGTGCGATGAGGTGCGCAAGATATCGCGACAAAATTAATGCAAAATGCAAGTAATGTGCACAAAACAGTGCGATGGGGTGGGCAAGATATCGCGACAAAATGCATGCAAAATGCAAGTAATGTGCACAAAACAGTGCGATGAGGTGCGCAAGATATCGCGACCAAATGCATGCAAAATGCACTGTTTTGTGCACAAAACAGTGCGATGAGGTGCGCAAGATATCGCGACAAAATGCATGCAAAATGCAAGTAATGTGCACAAAACAGTGCGATGAGGTGCGCAAGATATCGCGACAAAATGCATGCAAAATGCAAGTTTTGTGCACAAAACAGTGCGATGAGGTGCGCAAGATATCGCGACAAAATGCATGCAAAATGCAAGTAATGTGCACAAAACAGTGCGATGAGGTGCGCAAGATATCGCGACCAAATGCATGCAAAATGCAAGTTTTGTGCACAAAACAGTGCGATGAGGTGCGCAAGATATCGCGACCAAATGCATGCAAAATGCAAATTTTGTGCACAAAACAGTGCGTTGAGGTGCGCAAGATATCGCGACAAAATGCGTGCAAAATGCAAGTAATGTGCACAAAACAGTGCGATGAGGTGCGCAAGATATCGCGACAAAATGCATGCAAAATGCAAGTTTTGTGCACAAAACAGTGCGATGAGGTGCGCAAGATATCGCGACAAAATTAATGCAAAATGCAAGTAATGTGCACAAAACAGTGCGATGGGGTGGGCAAGATATCGCGACAAAATGCATGCAAAATGCAAGTAATGTGCACAAAACAGTGCGATGAGGTGCGCAAGATATCGCGACAAAATGCATGCAAAATGCAAGTAATGTGCACAAAACAGTGCGATGAGGTGCGCAAGATATCGCGACAAAATGCATGCAAAATGCAAGTTTTGTGCACAAAACAGTGCGATGAGGTGGGCAAGATATCGCGACCAAATGCATACAAAATGCAAGTTTTGTGCACAAAATAGTGCGATGAGGTGCGCAAGATATCGCGACCAAATGCATGCAAAATGCAAATTTTGTGCACAAAACAGTGCGATGAGGTGCGCAAGATATCGCGACAAAATGCATGCAAAATGCAAGTAATGTGCACAAAACAGTGCGATGAGGTGCGCAAGATATCGCGACCAAATGCATGCAAAATGCAAATTTTGTGCACAAAACAGTGCGATGAGGTGCGCAAGATATCGCGACAAAATGCGTGCAAAATTTAAGTAATGTGCACAAAACAGTGCGATGAGGTGCGCAAGATATCGCGACAAAATGCGTGCAAAATGCAAGTAATGTGCACAAAACAGTACGATGAGGTGCGCAAGATATCGCGACAAAATGCATGCAAAATGCAAGTTTTGTGCACAAAACAATGCGATGAGTTGCGCAAGATATCGCGACCAAATGCATGCAAAATGCAAGTTTTGTGCACAAAACAGTGCGATGAGGTGCGCAAGATATCGCGACAAAATGCGTGCAAAATGCAAATATTGTGCACAAAACAGTGCGATGAGGTGCGCAAGATATCGCGACAAAATGCATGCAAAATGCAAGTTTTGTGCACAAAATAGTGCGATGAGGTGCGCAAGATATCGCGACCAAATGCATGCAAAATGCAAGTTTTGTGCACAAAACAGTGCGATGAGGTGCGCAAGATATCGCGACCAAATGCATGCAAAATGCAAGTTTTGAGCACAAAACAGTGCGATGAGGTGCGCAAGATATCGCGACAAAATTCATGCAAAATGAAAGTAATGTGCACAAAACAGTGCGATGATGTGCGCAAGATATCGCGACAAAATGCATGCAAAATGCAAGTAATGTGCACAAAACAGTGCGATGAGGTGCGCAAGATATCGCGACAAAATGCATGCAAATGCAAGTTTTGTGCACAAAACAGTGCGATGAGGTGCGCAAGATATCGCGACCAAATGCATACAAAATGCAAGTTTTGTGCACAAAATAGTGCGATGAGGTGCGCAAGATATCGCGACCGAATGCATGCAAAATGCAAATTTTGTGCACAAAACAGTGCGATGAGGTGCGCAAGATATCGCGACAAAATGCATGCAAAATGCAAGTAATGTGCACAAAACAGTGCGATGAGGTGCGCAAGATATCGCGACCAAATGCATGCAAAATGCAAATTTTGTGCACAAAACAGTGCGATGAGGTGCGCAAGATATCGCGACAAAATACGTACAAAATTTAAGTAATGTGCACAAAACAGTGCGATGAGGTGCGCAAGATATCGCGACAAAATGCATGCAAAATGCAAGTAATGTGCACAAAACAGCGCGATGAGGTGCGCAAGATATCGCGACCAAATGCATGCAAAATGCAAGTTTTGTGCACAAAACAGTGCGATGAGGTGCGCAAGATATCGCGACCAAATGCATGCAAAATGCAAGTAATGTGCACAAAACAGTGCGATGAGGTGCGCAAGATATCGCGACCAAATGCATGCAAAATGCAAGTTTTGTGCACAAAACAGTGCGATGAGGTGCGCCAGATATCGCGACCAAATGCATGCAAAATGCAAGTAATGTGCACAAAACAGTGCGATGAGGTGCGCAAGATATCGCGACCAAATGCATGCAAAATGCAAGTTTTGTGCACAAAACAGTGCGATGAGGTGCGCAAGATGTCGCGAGCAAATGCATGCAAAATGCAAGTTTTGTGCACAAAACAGTGCGATGAGGTGCGCAAGATATCGCGACCAAATGCATGCCAAATGCAAGTAATGTGCACAAAACAGTGCGATGAGGTGCGCAAGATATCGCGACAAAATGCGTGCAAAATGCAAGTAATGTGCACAAAACAGTGCGATGAGGTGCGCAAGATATCGCGACCAAATGCATGCAAAATGCAAGTTTTGTGCACAAAACAGTGCGATGTGGTGCGCAAGATACCGCGACCAAATGCATGCAAAATGCAAGTTTGTGCACAAAACAGTGCGATGAGGTTGCGCAAGATATCGCGACAAAATTAATGCAAAATGCAAGTAATGTGCACAAAACAGTGCGATGGGTGGGCAAGATATCGCGACAAAATGCATGCAAAATGCAAGTAATGTGCACAAAACAGTGCGATGAGGTGCGCAAGATATCGCGACCAAATGCATGCAAAATGCAAGTTTTGTGCACAAAACAGTGCGATGAGGTGCGCAAGATATCGCGACAAAATGCATGCAAAATGCAAGTAATGTGCACAAAACAGTGCGATGAGGTGCGCAAGATATCGCGACAAAATGCATGCAAAATGCAAGTTTTGCGCACAAAACAGTGCGATGAGGTGCGCAAGATATCGCGACCAAATGCATACAAAATGCAAGTTTTGTGCACAAAACAGTGCGATGAGGTGCGCAAGATATCGCGACCAAATGCATGCAAAATGCAAATTTTGTGCACAAAACAGTGCGATGAGGTGCGCAAGATATCGCGACAAAATGCATGCAAAATGCAAGTAATGTGCACAAAACAGTGCGATGAGGTGCGCAAGATATCGCGACCAAATGCATGCAAAATGCAAATTTTGTGCACAAAACAGTGCGATGAGGTGCGCAAGATATCGCGACAAAATGAGTGCAAAATTTAAGTAATGTGCACAAAACAGTGCGATGAGGTGCGCAAGATATCGCGACAAAATGCGTGCAAAATGCAAGTAATGTGCACAAAACAGTACGATGAGGTGCGCAAGATATCGCGACAAAATGCATGCAAAATGCAAGTTTTGTGCACAAAACAATGCGATGAGTTGCGCAAGATATCGCGACCAAATGCATGCAAAATGCAAGTTTTGTGCACAAAACAGTGCGATGAGGTGCGCAAGATATCGCGACAAAATGCGTGCAAAATGCAAGTAATGTGCACAAAACAGTGCGATGAGGTGCGCAAGATATCGCGACAAAATGCATGCAAAATGCAAGTTTTGTGCACAAAACAGTGCGATGAGGTGCGCAAGATATCGCGACCAAATGCATGCAAAATGCAAGTTTTGTGCACAAAACAGTGCGATGAGGTGCGCAAGATATCGCGACCAAATGCATGCAAAATGCAAGTTTTGAGCACAAAACAGTGCGATGAGGTGCGCAAGATATCGCGACAAAATTCATGCAAAATGAAAGTAATGTGCACAAAACAGTGCGATGATGTGCGCAAGATATCGCGACAAAATGCATGCAAAATGCAAGTAATGTGCACAAAACAGTGCGATGAGGTGCGCAAGATATCGCGACAAAATGCATGCAAAATGCAAGTTTTGTGCACAAAACAGTGCGATGAGGTGCGCAAGATATCGCGACCAAATGCATACAAAATGCAAGTTTTGTGCACAAAACAGTGCGATGAGGTGCGCAAGATATCGCGACCGAATGCATGCAAAATGCAAATTTTGTGCACAAAACAGTGCGATGAGGTGCGCAAGATATCGCGACAAAATGCATGCAAAATGCAAGTAATGTGCACAAAACAGTGCGATGAGGTGCGCAAGATATCGCGACCAAATGCATGCAAAATGCAAATTTTGTGCACAAAACAGTGCGATGAGGTGCGCAAGATATCGCGACAAAATACGTACAAAATTTAAGTAATGTGCACAAAACAGTGCGATGAGGTGCGCAAGATATCGCGACAAAATGCATGCAAAATGCAAGTAATGTGCACAAAACAGCGCGATGAGGTGCGCAAGATATCGCGACCAAATGCATGCAAAATGCAAGTTTTGTGCACAAAACAGTGCGATGAGGTGCGCAAGATATCGCGACCAAATGCATGCAAAATGCAAGTAATGTGCACAAAACAGTGCGATGAGGTGCGCAAGATATCGCGACCAAATGCATGCAAAATGCAAGTTTTGTGCACAAAACAGTGCGATGAGGTGCGCCAGATATCGCGACCAAATGCATGCAAAATGCAAGTAATGTGCACAAAACAGTGCGATGAGGTGCGCAAGATATCGCGACCAAATGCATGCAAAATGCAAGTTTTGTGCACAAAACAGTGCGATGAGGTGCGCAAGATGTCGCGAGCAAATGCATGCAAAATGCAAGTTTTGTGCACAAAACAGTGCGATGAGGTGCGCAAGATATCGCGACCAAATGCATGCCAAATGCAAGTAATGTGCACAAAACAGTGCGATGAGGTGCGCAAGATATCGCGACAAAATGCGTGCAAAATGCAAGTAATGTGCACAAAACAGTGCGATGAGGTGCGCAAGATATCGCGACCAAATGCCTGCAAAATGCAAGTTTTGTGCACAAAACAGTGCGATGTGGTGCGCAAGATACCGCGACCAAATGCATGCAAAATGCAAGTTTTGTGCACAAAACAGTGCGATGAGGTGCGCAAGATATCGCGACAAAATTAATGCAAAATGCAAGTAATGTGCACAAAACAGTGCGATGGGGTGGGCAAGATATCGCGACAAAATGCATGCAAAATGCAAGTAATGTGCACAAAACAGTGCGATGAGGTGCGCAAGATATCGCGACCAAATGCATGCAAAATGCAAGTTTTGTGCACAAAACAGTGCGATGAGGTGCGCAAGATATCGCGACAAAATGCATGCAAAATGCAAGTAATGTGCACAAAACAGTGCGATGAGGTGCGCAAGATATCGCGACAAAATGCATGCAAAATGCAAGTTTTGTGCACAAAACAGTGCGATGAGGTGCGCAAGATATCGCGACCAAATGCATACAAAATGCAAGTTTTGTGCACAAAACAGTGCGATGAGGTGCGCAAGATATCGCGACCAAATGCATGCAAAATGCAAATTTTGTGCACAAAACAGTGCGATGAGGTGCGCAAGATATCGCGACAAAATGCATGCAAAATGCAAGTAATGTGCACAAAACAGTGCGATGAGGTGCGCAAGATATCGCGACCAAATGCATGCAAAATGCAAATTTTGTGCACAAAACAGTGCGATGAGGTGCGCAAGATATCGCGACAAAATGAGTGCAAAATTTAAGTAATGTGCACAAAACAGTGCGATGAGGTGCGCAAGATATCGCGACAAAATGCGTGCAAAATGCAAGTAATGTGCACAAAACAGTACGATGAGGTGCGCAAGATATCGCGACAAAATGCATGCAAAATGCAAGTTTTGTGCACAAAACAATGCGATGAGTTGCGCAAGATATCGCGACCAAATGCATGCAAAATGCAAGTTTTGTGCACAAAACAGTGCGATGAGGTGCGCAAGATATCGCGACAAAATGCGTGCAAAATGCAAGTAATGTGCACAAAACAGTGCGATGAGGTGCGCAAGATATCGCGACAAAATGCATGCAAAATGCAAGTTTTGTGCACAAAACAGTGCGATGAGGTGCGCAAGATATCGCGACCAAATGCATGCAAAATGCAAGTTTTGTGCACAAAACAGTGCGATGAGGTGCGCAAGATATCGCGACCAAATGCATGCAAAATGCAAGTTTTGAGCACAAAACAGTGCGATGAGGTGCGCAAGATATCGCGACAAAATTCATGCAAAATGAAAGTAATGTGCACAAAACAGTGCGATGAGGTGCGCAAGATATCGCGACAAAATGCATGCAAAATGCAAGTTTTGTGCACAAAACAGTGCGATGAGGTGCGCAAGATATCGCGACCAAATGCATACAAAATGCAAGTTTTGTGCACACAACAGTGCGATGAGGTGCGCAAGATATCGCCACCGAATGCATGCAAAATGCAAATTTTGTGCACAAAACAGTGCGATGAGGTGCGCAAGATATCGCGACAAAATGCATGCAAAATGCAAGTAATGTGCACAAAACAGTGTGATGAGGTGCGCAAGATATCGCGACAAAATGCGTGCAAAATGCAATTTTTGTGCACAAAACAGTGCGAAGAGGTGCGCAAGATATCGCGACCAAATGCATGCAAAATGCAAGTTTTGTGCACAAAACAGTGCGACGAGGTGCGCAAGATATCGCGACAAAATGCATGCAAAATGCAAGTAATGTGCACAAAACAGTGCGATGAGGTGCGCAAGATATCGCGACCAAATGCATGCAAAATGCAAGTTTTGTGCACAAAACAGTGCGATGAGGTGCGCAAGATATCGCGACCAAATGCATGCAAAATGCAAATTTTGTGCACAAAACAGTGCGTTGAGGTGCGCAAGATATCGCGACAAAATGCGTGCAAAATGCAAGTAATGTGCACAAAACAGTGCGATGAGGTGCGCAAGATATCGCGACAAAATGCATGCAAAATGCAAGTTTTGTGCACAAAACAGTGCGATGAGGTGCGCAAGATATCGCGACAAAATTAATGCAAAATGCAAGTAATGTGCACAAAACAGTGCGATGGGGTGGGCAAGATATCGCGACAAAATGCATGCAAAATGCAAGTAATGTGCACAAAACAGTGCGATGAGGTGCGCAAGATATCGCGACCAAATGCATGCAAAATGCAAGTTTTGTGCACAAAACAGTGCGATGAGGTGCGCAAGATATCGCGACAAAATGCATGCAAAATGCAAGTAATGTGCACAAAACAGTGCGATGAGGTGCGCAAGATATCGCGACAAAATGCATGCAAAATGCAAGTTTTGTGCACAAAACAGTGCGATGAGGTGCGCAAGATATCGCGACAAAATGCATGCAAAATGCAAGTAATGTGCACAAAACAGTGCGATGAGGTGCGCAAGATATCGCGACCAAATGCATGCAAAATGCAAGTTTTGTGCACAAAACAGTGCGATGAGGTGCGCAAGATATCGCGACCAAATGCATGCAAAATGCAAATTTTGTGCACAAAACAGTGCGTTGAGGTGCGCAAGATATCGCGACAAAATGCGTGCAAAATGCAAGTAATGTGCACAAAACAGTGCGATGAGGTGCGCAAGATATCGCGACAAAATGCATGCAAAATGCAAGTTTTGTGCACAAAACAGTGCGATGAGGTGCGCAAGATATCGCGACAAAATTAATGCAAAATGCAAGTAATGTGCACAAAACAGTGCGATGGGGTGGGCAAGATATCGCGACAAAATGCATGCAAAATGCAAGTAATGTGCACAAAACAGTGCGATGAGGTGCGCAAGATATCGCGACCAAATGCATGCAAAATGCAAGTTTTGTGCACAAAACAGTGCGATGAGGTGCGCAAGATATCGCGACAAAATGCATGCAAAATGCAAGTAATGTGCACAAAACAGTGCGATGAGGTGCGCAAGATATCGCGACAAAATGCATGCAAAATGCAAGTTTTGTGCACAAAACAGTGCGATGAGGTGCGCAAGATATCGCGACCAAATGCATACAAAATGCAAGTTTTGTGCACAAAACAGTGCGATGAGGTGCGCAAGATATCGCGACCAAATGCATGCAAAATGCAAATTTTGTGCACAAAACAGTGCGATGAGGTGCGCAAGATATCGCGACAAAATGCATGCAAAATGCAAGTAATGTGCACAAAACAGTGCGATGAGGTGCGCAAGATATCGCGACCAAATGCATGCAAAATGCAAATTTTATGCACAAAACAGTGCGATGAGGTGCGCAAGATATCGCGACAAAATGCGTGCAAAATTTAAGTAATGTGCACAAAACAGTGCGATGAGGTGCGCAAGATATCGCGACAAAATGCGTGCAAAATGCAAGTAATGTGCACAAAACAGTACGATGAGGTGCGCAAGATATCGCGACAAAATGCATGCAAAATGCAAGTTTTGTGCACAAAACAATGCGATGAGTTGCGCAAGATATCGCGACCAAATGCATGCAAAATGCAAGTTTTGTGCACAAAACTGTGCGATGAGGTGCGCAAGATATCGCGACAAAATGCGTGCAAAATGCAAGTAATGTGCACAAAACAGTGCGATGAGGTGCGCAAGATATTGCGACAAAATGCATGCAAAATGCAAGTTTTGTGCACAAAACAGTGCGATGAGGTGCGCAAGATATCGCGACCAAATGCATGCAAAATGCAAGTTTTGTGCACAAAACAGTGCGATGAGGTGCGCAAGATATCGCGACCAAATGCATGCAAAATGCAAGTTTTGAGCACAAAACAGTGCGATGAGGTGCGCAAGATATCGCGACAAAATTCATGCAAAATGAAAGTAATGTGCACAAAACAGTGCGATGAGGTGCGCAAGATATCGCGACAAAATGCATGCAAAATGCAAGTAATGTGCACAAAACAGTGCGATGAGGTGCGCAAGATATCGCGACAATATGCATGCAAAATGCAAGTTTTGTGCACAAAACAGTGCGATGAGGTGCGCAAGATATCGCGACCAAATGCATACAAAATGCAAGTTTTGTGCACAAAACAGTGCGATGAGGTGCGCAAGATATCGCGACCGAATGCATGCAAAATGCAAATTTTGTGCACAAAACAGTGCGATGAGGTGCGCAAGATATCGCGACAAAATGCATGCAAAATGCAAGTAATGTGCACAAAACAGTGCGATGAGGTGCGCAAGATATCGCGACCAAATGCATGCAAAATGCAAATTTTGTGCACAAAACAGTGCGATGAGGTGCGCAAGATATCGCGACAAAATACGTACAAAATTTAAGTAATGTGCACAAAACAGTGCGATGAGGTGCGCAAGATATCGCGACAAAATGCATGCAAAATGCAAGTAATGTGCACAAAACAGCGCGATGAGGTGCGCAAGATATCGCGACCAAATGCATGCAAAATGCAAGTTTTGTGCACAAAACAGTGCGATGAGGTGCGCAAGATATCGCGACCAAATGCATGCAAAATGCAAGTAATGTGCACAAAACAGTGCGATGAGGTGCGCAAGATATCGCGACCAAATGCATGCAAAATGCAAGTTTTGTGCACAAAACAGTGCGATGAGGTGCGCAAGATATCGCGACCAAATGCATGCAAAATGCAATTTTGTGCACAAAACAGTGCGATGAGGTGCGCAAGATATCGCGACCAAATGCATGCAAAATGCAAGTAATGTGCACAAAACAGTGCGATGAGGTGCGCAAGATATCGCAACAAAATGCGTGCAAAATGCAAGTAATGTGCACAAAACAGTGCGATGAGGTGCGCAAGATATCGCGACCAAATGCATGCAAAATGCAAGTTTTGTGCACAAAACAGTGCGATGTGGTGCGCAAGATACCGCGACCAAATGCATGCAAAATGCAAGTAATGTGCACAAAATAGTGCGATGAGGTGCGCAAGATATCGCGACAAAATGCTTGCAAAATGCAAGTTTTGTGCACAAAACAGTGCGAAGAGGTGCGCAAGATATCGCGACCAAATGCATGCAAAATGCAAATTTTGTGCACAATACAGTGCGATGAGGTGCGCAAGATATCGCGACCAAATGCATGCAAAATGCAAATTTTGTGCACAAAACAGTGCGACGAGGTGCGCAAGATATCGCGACAAAATGCGTGCAAAATGCAAGTAATGTGCACAAAACAGTGCGATGAGGTGCGCAAGATATCGCGACAAAATGCTTGCAAAATGCAAGTAATGTGCACAAAACAGTGGGATGAGGTGCGCAGGATATCGCGACAAAATGCTTGCAAAATGCAAGTTTTGTGCACAAAACAGTGCGATGAGGTGCGCAAGATATCGCGACCAAATGCAAGCAAAATGCAAGTTTTGTGCACAAAACAGTGCGATGAGGTGCGCAAGATATCGCGACCAAATGCATGTAAAATGCAAGTTTTGTGCACAAAACAGTGCGATGAGGTGCGCAAGATATCGCGACAAAATGCATGCAAAATGCAAGTAATGTGCACAAAACAGTGCGATGAGGTGCGCAAGATATCGCGACAAAATGCGTGCAAAATGCAAGTAATGTGCACAAAACAGTGCGATGAGGAGCGCAAGATATCGCGACAAAATGCTTGCAAAATGCAAGTAATGTGCACAAAACAGTGTGATGAGGTGCGCAAGATATCGCGACAAAATGCATGCAAAATGCAATTTTTGTGCACAAAACAGTGCGAAGAGGTGCGCAAGATATCGCGACCAAATGCATGCAAAATGAAAGTTTTGTGCACAAAACAGTGCGACGAGGTGCGCAAGATATCGCGACAAAATGCATGCAAAATGCAAGTAATGTGCACAAAACAGTGCGATGAGGTGCGCAAGATATCGCGACCAAATGCATGCAAAATGCAAGTTTTGTGCACAAAACAGTGCGATGAGGTGCGCAAGATATCGCGACCAAATGCATGCAAAATGCAAATTTTGTGCACAAAACAGTGCGTTGAGGTGCGCAAGATATCGCGACAAAATGCGTGCAAAATGCAAGTAATGTGCACAAAAACAGTGCGATGAGGTTCGCAAGATATCGCGACAAAATGCATGCAAAATGCAAGTTTTGTGCACAAAACAGTGCGATGAGGTGCGCAAGATATCGCGACAAAATTAATGCAAAATGCAAGTAATGTGCACAAAACAGTGCGATGGGGTGGGCAAGATATCGCGACAAAATGCATGCAAAATGCAAGTAATGTGCACAAAACAGTGCGATGAGGTGCGCAAGATATCGCGACCAAATGCATGCAAAATGCAAGTTTTGTGCACAAAACAGTGCGATGAGGTGCGCAAGATATCGCGACAAAATGCATGCAAAATGCAAGTAATGTGCACAAAACAGTGCGATGAGGTGCGCAATATATCGCGACAAAATGAATGCAAAATGCAAGTTTTGTGCACAAAACAGTGCGATGAGGTGCGCAAGATATCGCGACCAAATGCATACAAAATGCAAGTTTTGTGCACAAAACAGTGCGATGAGGTGCGCAAGATATCGCGACCAAATGCATGCAAAATGCAAATTTTGTGCACAAAACAGTGCGATGAGGTGCGCAAGATATCGCGACAAAATGCATGCAAAATGCAAGTAATGTGCACAAAACAGTGCGATGAGGTGCGCAAGATATCGCGACCAAATGCATGCAAAATGCAAATTTTGTGCACAAAACAGTGCGATGAGGTGCGCAAGATATCGCGACAAAATGCGTGCAAAATATAAGTAATGTGCACAAAACAGTGCGATGAGGTGCGCAAGATATCGCGACAAAATGCGTGCAAAATGCAAGTAATGTGCACAAAACAGTACGATGAGGTGCGCAAGATTTCGCGACAAAACGCATGCAAAATGCAAGTTTTGTGCACAAAACAGTGCGATGAGGTGCGCAAGATTTCGCGACCAAATGCATGCAAAATGCAAGTTTTGTGCACAAAACAGTGCGATGAGGTGCGCAAGATATCGCGACCAAATGCATGCAAAATGCAAGTTTTGAGCACAAAACAGTGCGATGAGGTGCGCAAGATATCGCGACAAAATTCATGCAAAATGAAAGTAATGTGCACAAAACAGTGCGATGAGGTGCGCAAGATATCGCGACAAAATGCATGCAAAATGCAAGTAATGTGCACAAAACAGTGCGATGAGGTGCGCAAGATATCGCGACAAAATGCATGCAAAATGCAAGTTTTGTGCACAAAACAGTGCGATGAGGTGCGCAAGATATCGCGACCAAATGCATACAAAATGCAAGTTTTGTGCACAAAACAGTGCGATGAGGTGCGCAAGATATCGCGACCGAATGCATGCAAAATGCAAATTTTGTGCACAAAACAGTGCGATGAGGTGCGCAAGATATCGCGACAAAATGCATGCAAAATGCAAGTAATGTGCACAAAACAGTGCGATGAGGTGCGCAAGATATCGCGACCAAATGCATGCAAAATGCAAATTTTGTGCACAAAACAGTGCGATGAGGTGCGCAAGATATCGCGACAAAATACGTACAAAATTTAAGTAATGTGCACAAAACAGTGCGATGATGTGCGCAAGATATCGCGACAAAATGCATGCAAAATGCAAGTAATGTGCACAAAACAGCGCGATGAGGTGCGCAAGATATCGCGACCAAATGCATGCAAAATGCAAGTAATGTGCACAAAACAGTGCGATGAGGTGCGCAAGATTTCGCGACCAAATGCATGCAAAATGCAAGTAATGTACACAAAACAGTGCGATGAGGTGCGCAAGATATCGCGACCAAATGCATGCAAAATGCAAGTTTTGTGCACAAAACAGTGCGATGAGGTGCGCAAGATATCGCGACCAAATGCATGCAAAATGCAAGTTTTGTGCACAAAACAGTGCGATGAGGTGCGCAAGATATCGCGACCAAATGCATGTAAAATGCAAGTAATGTGCACAAAACAGTGCGATGAGGTGCGCAAGATATCGCGACAAAATGCGTGCAAAATGCAAGTAATGTGCACAAAACAGTGCGATGAGGAGCGCAAGATATCGCGACCAAATGCATGCAAAATGCAAGTTTTGTGCACAAAACAGTGCGATGTGGTGCGCAAGATACCGCGACCAAATGCATGCAAAATGCAAGTAATGTGCAGAAAACAGTGCGATGAGGTGCGCAAGATATCGCGACAAAATGCTTGCAAAATGCAAGTTTTGTGCACAAAACAGTGCGAAGAGGTGCGCAAGATATCGCGACCAAATGCATGCAAAATGCAAATTTTGTGCACAAAACAGTGCGATGAGGTGCGCAAGATATCGCGACCAAATGCATGCAAAATGCAAATTTTGTGCACAAAACAGTGCGATGAGGTGCGCAAGATATCGCGACAAAATGCGTGCAAAATGCAAGTAATGTGCACAAAACAGTGCGATGAGGTGCGCAAGATATCGCGACAAAATGCATGCAAAATGCAAGTAATGTGCACAAAACAGTGGGATGAGGTGCGCAGGATATCGCGACAAAATGCATGCAAAATGCAAGTTTTGTGCACAAAACAGTGCGATGAGGTGCGCAAGATATCGCGACCAAATGCATGCAAAATGCAAGTTTTGTGCACAAAACAGTGCGATGAGGTGCGCAAGATATCGCGACCAAATGCATGTAAAATGCAAGTTTTGTGCACAAAACAGTGCGATGAGGTGCGCAAGATATCGCGACAAAATGCATGCAAAATGCAAGTTATGTGCACAAAACAGTGCGATGAGGTGCGCAAGATATCGCGACAAAATGCGTGCAAAATGCAAGTAATGTGCACAAAACAGTGCGATGAGGTGCGCAAGATATCGCGACAAAATGCATGCAAAATGCAAGTAATGTGCACAAAACAGTGTGATGAGGTGCGCAAGATATCGCGACAAAATGCATGCAAAATGCAATTTTTGTGCACAAAACAGTGCGAAGAGGTGCGCAAGATATCGCGACAAAATGCATGCAAAATGTAAGTTTTGTGCACAAAACAGCGCGATGAGGTGCGCAAGATATCGCGACAAAATGCATGCAAAATGCAAGTTTTGTGCACAAAACAGTGCGATTAGGTGCGCAAGATATCGCGACCAAATGCATGCAAAATGCAAATTTTGTGCACAAAACAGTGCGATGAGGTGCGCAAGATATCGCGACAAAATGCGTGCAAAATTTAAGTAATGTGCACAAAACAGTGCGATGAGGTGCGCAAGATATCGCGACAAAATGCATGCAAAATGCAAGTAATGTGCACAAAACAGTGCGATGAGGTGCGCAAGATATCGCGACAAAATGCATGCAAAATGCAAGTTTTGTGCACAAAACAGTGCGATGAGGTGCGCAAGATATCGCGACCAAATGCATGCAAAATGCAAGTAATGTGCACAAAACAGTGCGATGAGGTGCGCAAGATATCGCGACAAAATGCGTGCAAAATGCAAGTTTTGTGCACAAAACAATGCGATGAGGTGCGCAAGATATCGCGACCAAATGCATGCAAAATGCAAGTTTTGTGCACAAAACAGTGCGATGAGGTGCGCAAGATTTCGCGACAAAATGCGTGCAAAATGCAAGTAATGTGCACAAAACAGTGCGATGAGGTGCGCAAGATATCGCGACAAAATGCTTGCAAAATGCAAGTAATGTGCACAAAACAGTGCGATGAGGTGCGCAAGATATCGCGACAAAATGCATGCGAAATGCAAGTTTTGTGCACAAAACAGTGCGATGAGGTGCGCAAGATATCGCGACCAAATGCATGCCAAATGCAAGTTTTGAGCACAAAACAGTACGATGAGGTGCGCAAGATATCGCGACAAAATTCATGCAAAATGGAAGTAATGTGCACAAAACAGTGCGATGAGGTGCGCAAGATATCGCGACAAAATGCATGCAAAATGCAAGTAATGTGCACAAAACAGTGCGATGAGGTGCGCAAGATATCGCGACAAAATGCATGCAAAATGTAAGTTTTGTGCACAAAACAGTGCGATGAGGTGTGCAAGATATCGCGACCAAATGCATGCAAAATGCAAATTTTGTGCACAAAACAGTGCGATGAGGTGCGCAAGATATCGCGACAAAATGCATGCAAAATGCAAGTAATGTGCACAAAACAGTGCGATGAGGTGCGCAAGATATCGCGACAAAATGCATGCAAAATGCAAGTAATGTGCACAAAACAGTGTGATGAGGTGCGCAAGATATCGCGACAAAATGCATGCAAAATGCAATTTTGTGCACAAAACAGTGCGAAGAGGTGCGCAAGATATCGCGACAAAATGCATGCAAAATGTAAGTTTTGTGCACAAAACAGCGCGATGAGGTGCGCAAGATATCGCGACAAAATGCATGCAAAATGCAAGTTTTGTGCACAAAACAGTGCGATGAGGTGCGCAAGATATCGCGACCAAATGCATGCAAAATGCAAATTTTGTGCACAAAACAGTGCGATGAGGTGCGCAAGATATCGCGACAAAATGCGTGCAAAATTTAAGTAATGTGCACAAAACAGTGCGATGAGGTGCGCAAGATATCGCGACAAAATGCATGCAAAATGCAAGTAATGTGCACAAAACAGTGCGATGAGGTGCGCAAGATATCGCGACAAAATGCATGCAAAATGCAAGTTTTGTGCACAAAACAGTGCGATGAGGTGCGCAAGATATCGCGACCAAATGCATGCAAAATGCAAGTAATGTGCACAAAACAGTGCGATGAGGTGCGCAAGATATCGCGACAAAATGCGTGCAAAATGCAAGTTTTGTGCACAAAACAATGCGATGAGGTGCGCAAGATATCGCGACCAAATGCATGCAAAATGCAAGTTTTGTGCACAAAACAGTGCGATGAGGTGCGCAAGATATCGCGACAAAATGCGTGTAAAATGCAAGTAATGTGCACAAAACAGTGCGATGAGGTGCGCAAGATATCGCGACAAAATGCTTGCAAAATGCAAGTAATGTGCACAAAACAGTGCGATGAGGTGCGCAAGATATCGCGACAAAATGCATGCGAAATGCAAGTTTTGTGCACAAAACAGTGCGATGAGGTGCGCAAGATATCGCGACCAAATGCATGCAAAATGCAAGTTTTGAGCACAAAACAGTACGATGAGGTGCGCAAGATATCGCGACAAAATTCATGCAAAATGGAAGTAATGTGCACAAAACAGTGCGATGAGGTGCGCAAGATATCGCGACAAAATGCATGCAAAATGCAAGTAATGTGCACAAAACAGTGCGATGAGGTGCGCAAGATATCGCGACAAAATGCATGCAAAATGTAAGTTTTGTGCACAAAACAGTGCGATGAGGTGTGCAAGATATCGCGACCAAATGCATGCAAAATGCAAATTTTGTGCACAAAACAGTGCGATGAGGTGCGCAAGATATCGCGACCAAATGCATGCAAAATGCAAATTTTGTGCACAAAACAGTGCGATGAGGTGCGCAAGATATCGCGACAAAATGCGTGCAAAATGCAAGTAATGTGCACAAAACAGTGCGATGAGGTGCGCAAGATATCGCGACAAAATGCATGCAAAATGCAAGTAATGTGCACAAAACAGTGGGATGAGGTGCGCAAGATATCGCGACAAAATGCATGCAAAATGCAAGTTTTGTGCACAAAACAGCGCGATGAGGTGCGCAAGATATCGCGACCAAATGCATGCAAAATGCAAGTTTTGTGCACAAAACAGTGCGATGAGGTGCGCAAGATATCGCGACCAAATGCATGCAAAATGCAAATTTTGTGCACAAAACAGTGCGATGAGGTGCGCAAGATATCGCGACAAAATGCGTGCAAAATTTAAGTAATGTGCACAAAACAGTGCGATGAGGTGCGCAAGATATCGCGACAAAATGCATGCAAAATGCAAGTAATGTGCACAAAACAGTGCGATGAGGTGCGCAAGATATCGCGACAAAATGCATGCAAAATGCAAGTTTTGTGCACAAAACAGTGCGATGAGGTGCGCAAGATATCGCGACCAAATGCATGCAAAATGCAAGTAATGTGCACAAAACAGTGCGATGAGGTGCGCAAGATATCGCGACAAAATGCGTGCAAAATGCAAGTTTTGTGCACAAAACAATGCGATGAGGTGCGCAAGATATCGCGACCAAATGCATGCAAAATGCAAGTTTTGTGCACAAAACAGTGCGATGAGGTGCGCAAGATATCGCGACAAAATGCGTGCAAAATGCAAGTAATGTGCACAAAACAGTGCGATGAGGTGCGCAAGATATCGCGACAAAATGCTTGCAAAATGCAAGTAATGTGCACAAAACAGTGCGATGAGGTGCGCAAGATATCGCGACAAAATGCATGCGAAATGCAAGTTTTGTGCACAAAACAGTGCGATGAGGTGCGCAAGATATCGCGACCAAATGCATGCAAAATGCAAGTTTTGAGCACAAAACAGTACGATGAGGTGCGCAAGATATCGCGACAAAATTCATGCAAAATGGAAGTAATGTGCACAAAACAGTGCGATGAGGTGCGCAAGATATCGCGACAAAATGCATGCAAAATGCAAGTAATGTGCACAAAACAGTGCGATGAGGTGCGCAAGATATCGCGACAAAATGCATGCAAAATGTAAGTTTTGTGCACAAAACAGTGCGATGAGGTGTGCAAGATATCGCGACCAAATGCATGCAAAATGCAAATTTTGTGCACAAAACAGTGCGATGAGGTGCGCAAGATATCGCGACCAAATGCATGCAAAATGCAAATTTTGTGCACAAAACAGTGCGATGAGGTGCGCAAGATATCGCGACAAAATGCGTGCAAAATGCAAGTAATGTGCACAAAACAGTGCGATGAGGTGCGCAAGATATCGCGACAAAATGCATGCAAAATGCAAGTAATGTGCACAAAACAGTGGGATGAGGTGCGCAAGATATCGCGACAAAATGCATGCAAAATGCAAGTTTTGTGCACAAAACAGTGCGATGAGGTGCGCAAGATATCGCGACCAAATGCATGCAAAATGCAAGTTTTGTGCACAAAACAGTGCGATGAGGTGCGCAAGATATCGCGACCAAATGCATGCAAAATGCAAATTTTGTGCACAAAACAGTGCGATGAGGTGCGCAAGATATCGCGACAAAATGCATGTAAAATGCAAGTTTTGTGCACAAAACAGTGCGATGAGGTGCGCAAGATATCGCGACAAAATGCATGCAAAATGCAAGTAATGTGCACAAAACAGTGCGATGAGGTGCGCAAGATATCGCGACAAAATGCGTGCAAAATGCAAGTAATGTGCACAAAACAGTCCGATGAGGTGCGCAAGATATCGCGACAAAATGCCTGCAAAATGCAAGTAATGTGCACAAAACAGTGTGATGAGGTGCGCAAGATATCGCGACAAAATGCATGCAAAATGCAATTTTTGTGCACAAAACAGTGCGAAGAGGTGCGCAAGATATCGCGACCAAATGCATGCAAAATGCAAGTTTTGTGCACAAAACAGTGCGACGAGGTGCGCAAGATATCGCGACCAAATGCATGCAAAATGCAAGTAATGTGCACAAAACAGTGCGATGAGGTGCGCAAGATATCGCGACAAAATGCGTGCAAAATGCAAGTAATGTGCACAAAACAGTGCGATGAGGTGCGCAAGATATCGCGACAAAATGCATGCAAAATGCAAGTAATGTGCACAAAATAGTGGGATGATGTGCGCAAGATATCGCGACAAAATGCATGCAAAATGCAAGTTTTGTGCACAAAACAGTGCGATGAGGTGCGCAAGATATCGCGACCAGATGCATGCAAAATGCAAGTTTTGTGCACAAAACAGTGCGATGAGGTGCGCAACATATCGCGACCAAATGCATGCAAAATGCAAATTTTGTGCACAAAACAGTGCGATGAGGTGCGCAAGATATCGCGACAAAATGCATGCAAAATGCAAGTTTTGTGCACAAAACAGTGCGATGAGGTGCGCAAGATATCGCGACAAAATGCATGCAAAATGCAAGTAATGTGCACAAAACAGTGCGATGAGGTGCGCAAGATATCGCGACAAAATGCGTGCAAAATGCAAGTAATGTGCACAAAACAGTGCGATGAGGTGCGCAAGATATCGCGACAAAATGCTTGCAAAATGCAAGTAATGTGCACAAAACAGTGCGATGAGGTGCGCAAGATATCGCGACAAAATGCATGCAAAATGCAAATTTTGTGCACAAAACAGTGCGATGAGGTGCGCAAGATATCGCGACAAAATGCATGCAAAATGCAAGTTTTGTGCACAAAACAGTGCGATGAGGTGCGCAAGATATCGCGACCAAATGCATGCAAAATTCAAGTTTTGTGCACAAAACAGTGCGATGAGGTGCGCAAGATATCGCGACCAAATGCATGCAAAATGCAAATTTTTTGCACAAAACAGTGCGTTGAGGTGCGCAAGATATCGCGACAAAATGCGTGCAAAATGCAAGTAATGTGCACAAAACAGTGCGATGAGGTGCGCAAGATATCGCGACAAAATGCATGCAAAATGCAAGTTTTGTGCACAAAACAGTGCGATGAGGTGCGCAAGATATCGCGACAAAATGCGTGCAAAATGCAAGTAATGTGCACAAAACAGTGCGATGGGGTGGGCAAGATATCGCGACAAAATGCATGCAAAATGCAAGTAATGTGCACAAAACAGTGCGATGAGGTGCGCAAGATATCGCGACAAAATGCATGCAAAATGCAAGTAATGTGCACAAAACAATGCGATGAGATGCGCAAGATATCGCGACAAAATGCATGCAAAACGCAAGTAATGTGCACAAAACAGTGCGATGAGGTGCGCAAGATATCGCGACAAAATGCATGCAAAATGCAAGTTTTGTGCACAAAACAGTGCGATGAGGTGCGCAAGATATCGCGACAAAATGCACGTAAAATGCAAGTTTTGTGCACAAAACAGTGCGATGAGGTGCGCAAGATATCGCGACCAAATGCATGCAAAATGCAAATTTTGTGCACAAAACAGTGCGATGAGGTGCGCAAGATATCGCGACAAAATGCGTGCAAAATGCAAGTAATGTGCACAAAACAGGGCGATGAGGTGCGCAAGATATCGCGACAAAATGCATGCAAAATGTAAGTTTTGTGCACAAAACAGCGCGATGAGGTGCGCAAGATATCGCGACAAAATGCATGCAAAATGCAAGTTTTGTGCACAAAACAGTGCGATGAGCTGCGCAAGATATCGCGACCAAATGCATGCAAAATGCAAATTTTGTGCACAAAACAGTGCGATGAGGTGCGCAAGATATCGCGACAAAATGCGTGCAAAATTTAAGTAATGTGCACAAAACAGTGCGATGAGGTGCGCAAGATATCGCGACAAAATGCATGCAAAATGCAAGTAATGTGCACAAAACAGTGCGATGAGGTGCGCAAGATATCGCGACAAAATGCATGCAAAATGCAAGTTTTGTGCACAAAACAGTGCGATGAGGTGCGCAAGATATCGCGACCAAATGCATGCAAAATGCAAGTTTTGTGCACAAAACAGTGCGATGAGGTGCGCAAGATATCGCGACAAAATGCGTGCAAAATGCAAGTAATGTGCACAAAACAGTGCGATGAGGTGCGCAAGATATCGCGACAAAATGCTTGCAAAATGCAAGTAATGTGCACAAAACAGTGCGATGAGGTGCGCAAGATATCGCGACAAAATGCATGCGAAATGCAAGTTTTGTGCACAAAACAGTGCGATGAGGTGCGCAAGATATCGCGACCAAATGCATGCAAAATGCAAGTTTTGAGCACAAAACAGTACGATGAGGTGCGCAAGATATCGCGACAAAATTCATGCAAAATGGAAGTAATGTGCGCAAAACAGTGCGATGAGGTGCGCAAGATATCGCGACAAAATGCATGCAAAATGCAAGTAATGTGCACAAAACAGTGCGATGAGGTGCGCAAGATATCGCGACAAAATGCTTGCAAAATGCAAGTAATGTGCACAAAACAGTGCGATGAGGTGCGCAAGATATCGCGACAAAATGCATGCGAAATGCAAGTTTTGTGCACAAAACAGTGCGATGAGGTGCGCAAGATATCGCGACCAAATGCATGCAAAATGCAAGTTTTGAGCACAAAACAGTACGATGAGGTGCGCAAGATATCGCGACAAAATTCATGCAAAATGGAAGTAATGTGCACAAAACAGTGCGATGAGGTGCGCAAGATATCGCGACAAAATGCATGCAAAATGCAAGTAATGTGCACAAAACAGTGCGATGAGGTGCGCAAGATATCGCGACAAAATGCATGCAAAATGCAAGTTTTGTGCACAAAACAGTGCGATGAGGTGCGCAAGATATCGCGACAAAATGCGTGCAAAATGCAAGTAATGTGCACAAAACAGTGCGATGGGGTGGGCAAGATATCGCGACAAAATGCATGCAAAATGCAAGTAATGTGCACAAAACAGTGCGATGAGGTGCGCAAGATATCGCGACAAAATGCATGCAAAATGCAAGTAATGTGCACAAAACAATGCGATGAGATGCGCAAGATATCGCGACAAAATGCATGCAAAACGCAAGTAATGTGCACAAAACAGTGCGATGAGGTGCGCAAGATATCGCGACAAAATGCATGCAAAATGCAAGTTTTGTGCACAAAACAGTGCGATGAGGTGCGCAAGATATCGCGACCAAATGCATGTAAAATGCAAGTTTTGTGCACAAAACAGTGCGATGAGGTGCGCAAGATATCGCGACCAAATGCATGCAAAATGCAAATTTTGTGCACAAAACAGTGCGATGAGGTGCGCAAGATATCGCGACAAAATGCGTGCAAAATGCAAGTAATGTGCACAAAACAGGGCGATGAGGTGCGCAAGATATCGCGACAAAATGCATGCAAAATGTAAGTTTTGTGCACAAAACAGCGCGATGAGGTGCGCAAGATATCGCGACAAAATGCATGCAAAATGCAAGTTTTGTGCACAAAACAGTGCGATGAGCTGCGCAAGATATCGCGACCAAATGCATGCAAAATGCAAATTTTGTGCACAAAACAGTGCGATGAGGTGCGCAAGATATCGCGACAAAATGCGTGCAAAATTTAAGTAATGTGCACAAAACAGTGCGATGAGGTGCGCAAGATATCGCGACAAAATGCATGCAAAATGCAAGTAATGTGCACAAAACAGTGCGATGAGGTGCGCAAGATATCGCGACAAAATGCATGCAAAATGCAAGTTTTGTGCACAAAACAGTGCGATGAGGTGCGCAAGATATCGCGACCAAATGCATGCAAAATGCAAGTAATGTGCACAAAACAGTGCGATGAGGTGCGCAAGATATCGCGACAAAATGCATGCAAAATGCAAGTTTTGTGCACAAAACAATGCGATGAGGTGCGCAAGATATCGCGACCAAATGCTTGCAAAATGCAAGTTTTGTGCACAAAACAGTGCGATGAGGTGCGCAAGATATCGCGACAAAATGCGTGCAAAATGCAAGTAATGTGCACAAAACAGTGCGATGAGGTGCGCAAGATATCGCGACAAAATGCTTGCAAAATGCAAGTAATGTGCACAAAACAGTGCGATGAGGTGCGCAAGATATCGCGACAAAATGCATGCGAAATGCAAGTTTTGTGCACAAAACAGTGCGATGAGGTGCGCAAGATATCGCGACCAAATGCATGCAAAATGCAAGTTTTGAGCACAAAACAGTACGATGAGGTGCGCAAGATATCGCGACAAAATTCATGCAAAATGGAAGTAATGTGCACAAAACAGTGCGATGAGGTGCGCAAGATATCGCGACAAAATGCGTGCAAAATGCAAGTAATGTGCACAAAACAGTGCGATGGGGTGGGCAAGATATCGCGACAAAATGCATGCAAAATGCAAGTAATGTGCACAAAACAGTGCGATGAGGTGCGCAAGATATCGCGACAAAATGCATGCAAAATGCAAGTAATGTGCACAAAACAATGCGATGAGATGCGCAAGATATCGCGACAAAATGCATGCAAAACGCAAGTAATGTGCACAAAACAGTGCGATGAGGTGCGCAAGATATCGCGACAAAATGCATGCAAAATGCAAGTTTTGTGCACAAAACAGTGCGATGAGGTGCGCAAGATATCGCGACCAAATGCATGTAAAATGCAAGTTTTGTGCACAAAACAGTGCGATGAGGTGCGCAAGATATCGCGACCAAATGCATGCAAAATGCAAATTTTGTGCACAAAACAGTGCGATGAGGTGCGCAAGATATCGCGACAAAATGCGTGCAAAATGCAAGTAATGTGCACAAAACAGGGCGATGAGGTGCGCAAGATATCGCGACAAAATGCATGCAAAATGTAAGTTTTGTGCACAAAACAGCGCGATGAGGTGCGCAAGATATCGCGACAAAATGCATGCAAAATGCAAGTTTTGTGCACAAAACAGTGCGATGAGCTGCGCAAGATATCGCGACCAAATGCATGCAAAATGCAAATTTTGTGCACAAAACAGTGCGATGAGGTGCGCAAGATATCGCGACAAAATGCGTGCAAAATTTAAGTAATGTGCACAAAACAGTGCGATGAGGTGCGCAAGATATCGCGACAAAATGCATGCAAAATGCAAGTAATGTGCACAAAACAGTGCGATGAGGTGCGCAAGATATCGCGACAAAATGCATGCAAAATGCAAGTTTTGTGCACAAAACAGTGCGATGAGGTGCGCAAGATATCGCGACCAAATGCATGCAAAATGCAAGTAATGTGCACAAAACAGTGCGATGAGGTGCGCAAGATATCGCGACAAAATGCATGCAAAATGCAAGTTTTGTGCACAAAACAATGCGATGAGGTGCGCAAGATATCGCGACCAAATGCTTGCAAAATGCAAGTTTTGTGCACAAAACAGTGCGATGAGGTGCGCAAGATATCGCGACAAAATGCGTGCAAAATGCAAGTAATGTGCACAAAACAGTGCGATGAGGTGCGCAAGATATCGCGACAAAATGCTTGCAAAATGCAAGTAATGTGCACAAAACAGTGCGATGAGGTGCGCAAGATATCGCGACAAAATGCATGCGAAATGCAAGTTTTGTGCACAAAACAGTGCGATGAGGTGCGCAAGATATCGCGACCAAATGCATGCAAAATGCAAGTTTTGAGCACAAAACAGTACGATGAGGTGCGCAAGATATCGCGACAAAATTCATGCAAAATGGAAGTAATGTGCACAAAACAGTGCGATGAGGTGCGCAAGATATCGCGACAAAATGCATGCAAAATGCAAGTAATGTGCACAAAACAGTGCGATGAGGTGCGCAAGATATCGCGACAAAATGCATGCAAAATGTAAGTTTTGTGCACAAAACAGTGCGATGAGGTGTGCAAGATATCGCGACCAAATGCATGCAAAATGCAAATTTTGTGCACAAAACAGTGCGATGAGGTGCGCAAGATATCGCGACCAAATGCATGCAAAATGCAAATTTTGTGCACAAAACAGTGCGATGAGGTGCGCAAGATATCGCGACAAAATGCGTGCAAAATGCAAGTAATGTGCACAAAACAGTGCGATGAGGTGCGCAAGATATCGCGACAAAATGCATGCAAAATGCAAGTTTTGTGCACAAAACAGTGCGATGAGGTGCGCAAGATATCGCGACCAAATGCATGCAAAATGCAAGTTTTGTGCACAAAACAGTGCGATGAGGTGCGCAAGATATCGCGACAAAATGCGTGCAAAATGCAAGTAATGTGCACAAAACAGTGCGATGAGGTGCGCAAGATATCGCGACAAAATGCTTGCAAAATGCAAGTAATGTGCACAAAACAGTGCGATGAGGTGCGCAAGATATCGCGACAAAATGCATGTGAAATGCAAGTTTTGTGCACAAAACAGTGCGATGAGGTGCGCAAGATATCGCGACCAAATGCATGCAAAATGCAAGTTTTGAGCACAAAACAGTACGATGAGGTGCGCAAGATATCGCGACAAAATTCATGCAAAATGGAAGTAATGTGCACAAAACAGTGCGATGAGGTGCGCAAGATATCGCGACAAAATGCATGCAAAATGCAAGTAATGTGCACAAAACAGTGCGATGAGGTGCGCAAGATATCGCGACAAAATGCATGCAAAATGTAAGTTTTGTGCACAAAACAGTGCGATGAGGTGTGCAAGATATCGCGACCAAATGCATGCAAAATGCAAGTTTTGTGCACAAAACAGTGCGATGAGGTGCGCAAGATATCGCGACCAAATGCATGCAAAATGCAAATTTTGTGCACAAAATAGTGCGATGAGGTGCGCAAGATATCGCGACAAAATGCGTGCAAAATGCAAGTAATGTGCACAAAACAGTGCGATGAGGTGCGCAAGATATCGCGACAAAATGCATGCAAAATGCAAGTTTTGTGCACAAAACAGTGCGATCAGGTGCGCAAGATATCGCGACAAAATGCATGCAAAATGCAAGTAATGTGCACAAAATAGTGCGATGGGGTGGGCAAGATATCGCGACAAAATGAATGCAAAATGCAAGTAATGTGCACAAAACAGTGCGATGAGGTGCGCAAGATATCGCGACCAAATGCATGCAAAATGCAAATTTTGTGCACAAAACAGTGCGATGTGGTGCGCAAGATATCGCGACAAAATGCGTGCAAAATTTAAGTAATGTGCACAAAACAGTGCGATGAGGTGCGCAAGATATCGCGACAAAATGTTTGCAAAATGCAAGTAATGTGCACAAAACAGCGCGATGAGGTGCGCAAGATATCGCGACCAAATGCATGCAAAATGCAAGTTTTGTGCACAAAACAGTGCGATGAGGTGCGCAAGATATCGCGACCAAATGCATGCAAAATGCAAGTTTTGTGCACAAAACAGTGCGATGAGGTGCGCAAGATATCGCGACCAAATGCATGCAAAATGCAAGTTATGTGCACAAAACAGTGCGATGAGGTGCGCAAGATACCGCGACAAAATGCGTGCAAAATGCAAGTAATGTGCACAAAACAGTGCGATGAGGTGCGCAAGATATCGCGACAAAATGCATGCAAAATGCAAGTTTTGTGCACAAAACAATGCGATGAGGTGCGCAAGATATCACGACCAAATGCATGCAAAATGAAAGTTTTGTGCACAAAACAGTGCGATGAGGTGCGCAAGATATCGCGACAAAATGCGTGCAAAATGCAAGTAATGTGCACAAAACAGTGCGATGAGGTGCGCAAGATATCGCGACAAAATGCATGCAAAATGCAAGTTTTGTGCACAAAACAGTGCGATGAGGTGCGCAAGATATCGCGACCAAATGCGTGCAAAATGCAAGTTTTGTGCACAAAACAGTGCGATGCGGTGCGCAAGATATCGCGACCAAATGCGTGCAAAATGCAAGTTTTGAGCACAAAACAGTGCGATGAGGTGCGCAAGATATCGCGACAAAATTCATGCAAAATGAAAGTAATGTGCACAAAACAGTGCGATGAGGTGCGCAAGATATCGCGACAAAATGCATGCAAAATGCAAGTAATGTGCACAAAACAGTGCGATGAGGTGCGCAAGATATCGCGACAAAATGCATGCAAAATGCAAGTATTGTGCACAAAACAGTGCGATGAGGTGCGCAAGATATCGCGACCAAATGCATGCAAAATGCAAGTTTTGTGCACAAAACAGTGCGATGAGGTGCGCAAGATATCGCGACCAAATGCATGCAAAATGCAAGTATTGTGCACAAAACAGTGCGATGAGGTGCGCAAGATATCGCGACCAAATGCATGCAAAATGAAAGTTTTGTGCACAAAACAGTGCGATGAGGTGCGCAAGATATCGCGACAAAATGCGTGCAAAATGCAAGTAATGTGCACAAAACAGTGCGATGAGGTGCGCAAGATATCGCGACAAAATGTTTGCAAAATGCAAGTAATGTGCACAAAACAGTGCGATGAGGTGCGCAAGATATCGCGACCAAATGCGTGCAAAATGCAAGTTTTGTGCACAAAACAGTGCGATGAGGTGCGCAAGATATCGCGACCAAATGCGTGCAAAATGCAAGTTTTGAGCACAAAACAGTGCGACGAGGTGCGCAAGATATCGCGACAAAATTCATGCAAAATGAAAGTAATGTGCACAAAACAGTGCGATGAGGTGCGCAAGATATCGCGACAAAATTCATGCAAAATGCAAGTAATGTGCACAAAACAGTGCGATGAGGTGCGCAAGATATCGCGACAAAATGCATGCAAAATGCAAGTAATGTGCACAAAACAGTGCGATGAGGTGCGCAAGATATCGCGACAAAATGCATGCAAAATGCAAGTAATGTGCACAAAACAGTGCGATGAGGTGCGCAAGATATCGCGACAAAATGCATGCAAAATGCAAATTTTGGGCACAAAACAGTGCGATGAGGTGCGCAAGATATCGCGACAAAATGCATGCAAAATGCAAGTTTTGTGCACAAAACAGTGCGATGAGGTGCGCAAGATATCGCGACCAAATGCATGCAAAATTCAAGTTTTGTGCACAAAACAGTGCGATGAGGTGCGCAAGATATCGCGACCAAATGCATGCAAAATGCAAATTTTTTGCACAAAACAGTGCGTTGAGGTGCGCAAGATATCGCGACAAAATGCGTGCAAAATGCAAGTAATGTGCACAAAACAGTGCGATGAGGTGCGCAAGATATCGCGACAAAATGCATGCAAAATGCAAGTTTTGTGCACAAAACAGTGCGATGAGGTGCGCAAGATATCGCGACAAAATGCGTGCAAAATGCAAGTAATGTGCACAAAACAGTGCGATGGGGTGGGCAAGATATCGCGACAAAATGCATGCAAAATGCAAGTAATGTGCACAAAACAGTGCGATGAGGTGCGCAAGATATCGCGACAAAATGCATGCAAAATGCAAGTAATGTGCACAAAACAGTGCGATGAGGTGCGCAAGATATCGCGAAAAAATGCATGCAAAATGCAAGTAATGTGCACAAAACAGTGCGATGAGGTGCGCAAGATATCGCGACAAAATGCATGCAAAATGCAAATTTTGTGCACAAAACAGTGCGATGAGGTGCGCAAGATATCGCGACAAAATGCATGCAAAATGCAAGTAATGTGCACAAAACAATGCGATGAGATGCGTAAGATTTCGCGACAAAATGCATGCAAAACGCAAGTAATGTGCACAAAACAGTGCGATGAGGTGCGCAAGATATCGCGACCAAATGCATGCAAAATGCAAGTTTTGTGCACAAAACAGTGCGATGAGGTGCGCAAGATATCGCGACCAAATGCATGTAAAATGCAAGTTTTGTGCACAAAACAGTGCGATGAGGTGCGCAAGATATCACGACCAAATGCATGCAAAATGCAAATTTTGTGCACAAAACAGTGCGATGAGGTGCGCAAGATATCGCGACAAAATGCGTGCAAAATGCAAGTAATGTGCACAAAACAGGGCGATGAGGTGCGCAAGATATCGCGACAAAATGCATGCAAAATGTAAGTTTTGTGCACAAAACAGCGCGATGAGGTGCGCAAGATATCGCGACAAAATGCATGCAAAATGCAAGTTTTGTGCACAAAACAGTGCGATGAGCTGCGCAAGATATCGCGACCAAATGCATGCAAAATGCAAATTTTGTGCACAAAACAGTGCGATGAGGTGCGCAAGATATCGCGACAAAATGCGTGCAAAATTTAAGTAATGTGCACAAAACAGTGCGATGAGGTGCGCAAGATATCGCGACAAAATGCATGCAAAATGCAAGTAATGTGCACAAAACAGTGCGATGAGGTGCGCAAGATATCGCGACAAAATGCATGCAAAATGCAAGTTTTCTGCACAAAACAGTGCGACGAGGTGCGCAAGATATCGCGACCAAATGCATGCAAAATGCAAGTAATGTGCACAAAACAGTGCGATGAGGTGCGCAAGATATCGCGACAAAATGCGTGCAAAATGCAAGTTTTGTGCACAAAACAATGCGATGAGGTGCGCAAGATATCGCGACCAAATACATGCAAAATGCAAGTTTTGTGCACAAAACAGTGCGATGAGGTGCGCAAGATATCGCGACAAAATGCGTGCAAAATGCAAGTAATGTGCACAAAACAGTGCGATGAGGTGCGCAAGATATCGCGACAAAATGCATGCAAAATGCAAGTAATGTGCACAAAACAGTGCGATGAGGTGCGCAAGATATCGCGACAAAATGCATGCAAAATGCAAATTTTGTGCACAAAACAGTGCGATGAGGTGCGCAAGATATCGCGACAAAATGCATGCAAAATGCAAGTAATGTGCACAAAACAATGCGATGAGATGCGTAAGATTTCGCGACAAAATGCATGCAAAACGCAAGTAATGTGCACAAAACAGTGCGATGAGGTGCGCAAGATATCGCGACAAAATGCATGCAAAATGCAAGTTTTGTGCACAAAACAGTGCGATGAGGTGCGCAAGATATCGCGACCAAATGCATGTAAAATGCAAGTTTTGTGCACAAAACAGTGCGATGAGGTGCGCATGATATCGCGACCAAATGCATGCAAAATGCAAATTTTGTGCACAAAACAGTGCGATGAGGTGCGCAAGATATCGCGACAAAATGCGTGCAAAATGCAAGTAATGTGCACAAAACAGGGCGATGAGGTGCGCAAGATATCGCGACAAAATGCATGCAAAATGTAAGTTTTGTGCACAAAACAGCGCGATGAGGTGCGCAAGATATCGCGACAAAATGCATGCAAAATGCAAGTTTTGTGCACAAAACAGTGCGATGAGCTGCGCAAGATATCGCGACCAAATGCATGCAAAATGCAAATTTTGTGCACAAAACAGTGCGATGAGGTGCGCAAGATATCGCGACAAAATGCGTGCAAAATTTAAGTAATGTGCACAAAACAGTGCGATGAGGTGCGCAAGATATCGCGACAAAATGCATGCAAAATGCAAGTAATGTGCACAAAACAGTGCGATGAGGTGCGCAAGATATCGCGACAAAATGCATGCAAAATGCAAGTTTTCTGCACAAAACAGTGCGACGAGGTGCGCAAGATATCGCGACCAAATGCATGCAAAATGCAAGTAATGTGCACAAAACAGTGCGATGAGGTGCGCAAGATATCGCGACAAAATGCGTGCAAAATGCAAGTTTTGTGCACAAAACAATGCGATGAGGTGCGCAAGATATCGCGACCAAATGCATGCAAAATGCAAGTTTTGTGCACAAAACAGTGCGATGAGGTGCGCAAGATATCGCGACAAAATGCGTGCAAAATGCAAGTAATGTGCACAAAACAGTGCGATGAGGTGCGCAAGATATCGCGACAAAATGCTTGCAAAATGCAAGTAATGTGCACAAAACAGTGCGATGAGGTGCGCAAGATATCGCGACAAAATGCATGCGAAATGCAAGTTTTGTGCACAAAACAGTGCGATGAGGTGCGCAAGATATCGCGACCAAATGCATGCAAAATGCAAGTTTTGAGCACAAAACAGTACGATGAGGTGCGCAAGATATCGCGACAAAATTCATGCAAAATGGAAGTAATGTGCACAAAACAGTGCGATGAGGTGCGCAAGATATCGCGACAAAATGCATGCAAAATGCAAGTAATGTGCACAAAACAGTGCGATGAGGTGCGCAAGATATCGCGACAAAATGCATGCAAAATGTAAGTTTTGTGCACAAAACAGTGCGATGAGGTGTGCAAGATATCGCGACCAAATGCATGCAAAATGCAAGTTTTGTGCACAAAACAGTGCGATGAGGTGCGCAAGATATCGCGACCAAATGCATGCAAAATGCAAATTTTGTGCACAAAATAGTGCGATGAGGTGCGCAATATATCGCGACAAAATGCGTGCAAAATGCAAGTAATGTGCACAAAACAGTGCGATGAGGTGCGCAAGATATCGCGACAAAATGCCTGCAAAATGCAAGTTTTGTGCACAAAACAGTGCGATCAGGTGCGCAAGATATCGCGACAAAATGCATGCAAAATGCAAGTAATGTGCACAAAATAGTGCGATGGGGTGGGCAAGATATCGCGACAAAATGAATGCAAAATGCAAGTAATGTGCACAAAACAGTGCGATGAGGTGCGCAAGATATCGCGACCAAATGCATGCAAAATGCAAGTTTTGTGCACAAAACAGTGCGATGAGGTGCGCAAGATATCGCGACCAAATGCATGCAAAATGCAAGTTATGTGCACAAAACAGTGCGATGAGGTGCGCAAGATACCGCGACAAAATGCGTGCAAAATGCAAGTAATGTGCACAAAACAGTGCGATGAGGTGCGCAAGATATCGCGACAAAATGCATGCAAAATGCAAGTTTTGTGCACAAAACAATGCGATGAGGTGCGCAAGATATCACGACCAAATGCATGCAAAATGAAAGTTTTGTGCACAAAACAGTGCGATGAGGTGCGCAAGATATCGCGACAAAATGCGTGCAAAATGCAAGTAATGTGCACAAAACAGTGCGATGAGGTGCGCAAGATATCGCGACAAAATGCCTGCAAAATGCAAGTTTTGTGCACAAAACAGTGCGATGAGGTGCGCAAGATATCGCGACCAAATGCGTGCAAAATGCAAGTTTTGTGCACAAAACAGTGCGATGAGGTGCGCAAGATATCGCGACCAAATGCGTGCAAAATGCAAGTTTTGAGCACAAAACAGTGCGATGAGGTGCGCAAGATATCGCGACAAAATTCATGCAAAATGAAAGTAATGTGCACAAAACAGTGCGATGAGGTGCGCAAGATATCGCGACAAAATGCATGCAAAATGCAAGTAATGTGCACAAAACAGTGCGATGAGGTGCGCAAGATATCGCGACAAAATGCATGCAAAATGCAAGTATTGTGCACAAAACAGTGCGATGAGGTGCGCAAGATATCGCGACCAAATGCATGCAAAATGCAAGTTTTGTGCACAAAACAGTGCGATGAGGTGCGCAAGATATCGCGACCAAATGCATGCAAAATGCAAATTTTGTGCACAAAACAGTGCGTTGAGGTGCGCAAGATATCGCGACAAAATGCGTGCAAAATGCAAGTAATGTGTACAAAACAGTGCGATGAGGTGCGCAAGATATCGCGACAAAATGCATGCAAAATGCAAGTTTTGTGCACAAAACAGTGCGATGAGGTGCGCAAGATATCGCGACCAAATGCATGCAAAATTCAAGTAATGTGCACAAAACAGTGCGATGGGGTGGGCAAGATATCGCGACAAAATGCATGCAAAATGCAAGTAATGTGCACAAAACAGTGCGATGAGGTGCGCAAGATATCGCGACCAAATGCATGCAAAATGCAAGTTTTGTGCACAAAACAGTGCGATGAGGTGCGCAAGATATCGCGACAAAATGCATGCAAAATGTAAGTAATGTGCACAAAACAGTGCGATGAGGTGCGCAAGATATCGCGACAAAATGCATGCAAAATGCAAGTTTTGTGCACAAAACAGTGCGATGAGGTGCGCAAGATATCGCGACCAAATGCATACAAAATGCAAGTTTTGTGCACAAAACAGTGCGATGAGGTGCGCAAGATATCGCGACCAAATGCATGCAAAATGCAAATTTTGTGCACAAAACAGTGCGATGAGGTGCGCAAGATATCGCGACAAAATGCATGCAAAATGCAAGTAATGTGCACAAAACAGTGCGATGAGGTGCGCAAGATATCGCGACCAAATGCATGCAAAATGAAAGTTTTGTGCACAAAACAGTGCGATGAGGTGCGCAAGATATCGCGACAAAATGCGTGCAAAATGCAAGTAATGTGCACAAAACAGTGCGATGAGGTGCGCAAGATATCGCGACAAAATGCATGCAAAATGCAAGTTTTGTGCACAAAACAGTGCGATGAGGTGTGCAAGATATCGCGACCAAATGCGTGCAAAATGCAAGTTTTGTGCACAAAACAGTGCGATGAGGTGCGCAAGATATCGCGACCAAATGCGTGCAAAATGCAAGTTTTGAGCACAAAACAGTGCGATGAGGTGCGCAAGATATCGCGACAAAATTCATGCAAAATGAAAGTGATGTGCACAAAACTGTGCGATGAGGTGCGCAAGATATCGCGACAAAATTCATGCAAAATGCAAGTAATGTGCACAAAACAGTGCGATGAGGTGCGCAAGATATCGCGACAAAATGCATGCAAAATGCAAGTAATGTGCACAAAACAGTGCGATGAGGTGCGCAAGATATCGCGACAAAATGCATGCAAAATGCAAGTAATGTGCACAAAACAGTGCGATGAGGTGCGCAAGATATCGCGACAAAATGCATGCAAAATGCAAATTTTGTGCACAAAACAGTGCGATGAGGTGCGCAAGATATCGCGACAAAATGCATGCAAAATGCAAGTTTTGTGCACAAAACAGTGCGATGAGGTGCGCAAGATATCGCGACCAAATGCATGCAAAATTCAAGTTTTGTGCACAAAACAGTGCGATGAGGTGCGCAAGATATCGCGACCAAATGCATGCAAAATGCAAATTTTTTGCACAAAACAGTGCGTTGAGGTGCGCAAGATATCGCGACAAAATGCGTGCAAAATGCAAGTAATGTGCACAAAACAGTGCGATGAGGTGCGCAAGATATCGCGACAAAATGCATGCAAAATGCAAGTTTTGTGCACAAAACAGTGCGATGAGGTGCGCAAGATATCGCGACAAAATGCGTGCAAAATGCAAGTAATGTGCACAAAACAGTGCGATGGGGTGGGCAAGATATCGCGACAAAATGCATGCAAAATGCAAGTAATGTGCACAAAACATTGCGATGAGGTGCGCAAGATATCGCGACAAAATGCATGCAAAATGCAAGTAATGTGCACAAAACAGTGCGATGAGGTGCGCAAGATATCGCGACAAAATGCATGCAAAATGCAAGTAATGTGCACAAAACAGTGCGATGAGGTGCGCAAGATATCGCGACAAAATGCATGCAAAATGCAAATTTTGTGCACAAAACTGTGCGATGAGGTGCGCAAGATATCGCGACAAAATGCATGCAAAATGCAAGTAATGTGCACAAAACAATGCGATGAGATGCGCAAGATATCGCGACAAAATGCATGCAAAACGCAAGTAATGTGCACAAAACAGTGCGATGAGGTGCGCAAGATATCGCGACAAAATGCATGCAAAATGCAAGTTTTGTGCACAAAACAGTGCGATGAGGTGCGCAAGATATCGCGACCAAATGCATGTAAAATGCAAGTTTTGTGCACAAAACAGTGCGATGAGGTGCGCAAGATATCGCGACCAAATGCATGCAAAATGCAAATTTTGTGCACAAAACAGTGCGATGAGGTGCGCAAGATATCGCGACAAAATGCGTGCAAAATGCAAGTAATGTGCACAAAACAGGGCGATGAGGTGCGCAAGATATCGCGACAAAATGCATGCAAAATGTAAGTTTTGTGCACAAAACAGCGCGATGAGGTGCGCAAGATATCGCGACAAAATGCATGCAAAATGCAAGTTTTGTGCACAAAACAGTGCGATGAGCTGCGCAAGATATCGCGACCAAATGCATGCAAAATGCAAATTTTGTGCACAAAACAGTGCGATGAGGTGCGCAAGATATCGCGACAAAATGCGTGCAAAATTTAAGTAATGTGCACAAAACAGTGCGATGAGGTGCGCAAGATATCGCGACAAAATGCATGCAAAATGCAAGTAATGTGCACAAAACAGTGCGATGAGGTGCGCAAGATATCGCGACAAAATGCATGCAAAATGCAAGTTTTGTGCACAAAACAGTGCGATGAGGTGCGCAAGATATCGCGACCAAATGCATGCAAAATGCAAGTAATGTGCACAAAACAGTGCGATGAGGTGCGCAAGATATCGCGACAAAATGCGTGCAAAATGCAAGTTTTGTGCACAAAACAATGCGATGAGGTGCGCAAGATATCGCGACCAAATGCATGCAAAATGCAAGTTTTGTGCACAAAACAGTGCGATGAGGTGCGCAAGATATCGCGACAAAATGCGTGCAAAATGCAAGTAATGTGCACAAAACAGTGCGATGAGGTGCGCAAGATATCGCGACAAAATGCTTGCAAAATGCAAGTAATGTGCACAAAACAGTGCGATGAGGTGCGCAAGATATCGCGACAAAATGCATGCGAAATGCAAGTTTTGTGCACAAAACAGTGCGATGAGGTGCGCAAGATATCGCGACCAAATGCATGCAAAATGCAAGTTTTGAGCACAAAACAGTACGATGAGGTGCGCAAGATATCGCGACAAAATTCATGCAAAATGGAAGTAATGTGCACAAAACAGTGCGATGAGGTGCGCAAGATATCGCGACAAAATGCATGCAAAATGCAAGTAATGTGCACAAAACAGTGCGATGAGGTGCGCAAGATATCGCGACAAAATGCATGCAAAATGTAAGTTTTGTGCACAAAACAGTGCGATGAGGTGTGCAAGATATCGCGACCAAATGCATGCAAAATGCAAGTTTTGTGCACAAAACAGTGCGATGAGGTGCGCAAGATATCGCGACCAAATGCATGCAAAATGCAAATTTTGTGCACAAAATAGTGCGATGAGGTGCGCAAGATATCGCGACAAAATGCGTGCAAAATGCAAGTAATGTGCACAAAACAGTGCGATGAGGTGCGCAAGATATCGCGACAAAATGCATGCAAAATGCAAGTTTTGTGCACAAAACAGTGCGATCAGGTGCGCAAGATATCGCGACAAAATGCATGCAAAATGCAAGTAATGTGCACAAAATAGTGCGATGGGGTGGGCAAGATATCGCGACAAAATGAATGCAAAATGCAAGTAATGTGCACAAAACAGTGCGATGAGGTGCGCAAGATATCGCGACCAAATGCATGCAAAATGCAAATTTTGTGCACAAAACAGTGCGATGTGGTGCGCAAGATATCGCGACAAAATGCGTGCAAAATTTAAGTAATGTGCACAAAACAGTACGATGAGGTGCGCAAGATATCGCGACAAAATGTTTGCAAAATGCAAGTAATGTGCACAAAACAGCGCGATGAGGTGCGCAAGATATCGCGACCAAATGCATGCAAAATGCAAGTTTTGTGCACAAAACAGTGCGATGAGGTGCGCAAGATATCGCGACCAAATGCATGCAAAATGCAAGTTTTGTGCACAAAACAGTGCGATGAGGTGCGCAAGATATCGCGACCAAATGCATGCAAAATGCAAGTTATGTGCACAAAACAGTGCGATGAGGTGCGCAAGATATCGCGACCAAATGCGTGCAAAATGCAAGTAATGTGCACAAAACAGTGCGATGAGGTGCGCAAGATATCGCGACAAAATGCATGCAAAATGCAAGTTTTGTGCACAAAACAATGCGATGAGGTGCGCAAGATATCACGACCAAATGCATGCAAAATGAAAGTTTTGTGCACAAAACAGTGCGATGAGGTGCGCAAGATATCGCGACAAAATGCGTGCAAAATGCAAGTAATGTGCACAAAACAGTGCGATGAGGTGCGCAAGATATCGCGACAAAATGCCTGCAAAATGCAAGTTTTGTGCACAAAACAGTGCGATGAGATGCGCAAGATATCGCGACCAAATGCGTGCAAAATGCAAGTTTTGTGCACAAAACAGTGCGATGAGGTGCGCAAGATATCGCGACCAAATGCGTGCAAAATGCAAGTTTTGAGCACAAAACAGTGCGATGAGGTGCGCAAGATATCGCGACAAAATTCAAGCAAAATGAAAGTAATGTGCACAAAACAGTGCGATGAGGTGCGCAAGATATCGCGACAAAATACATGCAAAATGCAAGTAATGTGCACAAAACAGTGCGATGAGGTGCGCAAGATATCGCGACAAAATGCATGCAAAATGCAAGTAATGTGCACAAAACAGTGCGATGAGGTGCGCAAGATATCGCGACCAAATGCATGCAAAATGCAAGTTTTGTGCACAAAACAGTGCGATGAGGTGCGCAAGATATCGCGACCAAATGCATGCAAAATGCAAATTTTGTGCACAAAACAGTGCGTTGAGGTGCGCAAGATATCGCGACAAAATGCGTCCAAAATGCAAGTAATGTGTACAAAACAGTGCGATGAGGTGCGCAAGATATCGCGACAAAATGCATGCAAAATGCAAGTTTTGTGCACAAAACAGTGCGATGAGGTGCGCAAGATATCGCGACCAAATGCATGCAAAATGCAAGTAATGTGCACAAAACAGTGCGATGGGGTGGGCAATATATCGCGACAAAATGCATGCAAAATGCAAGTAATGTGCACAAAACAGTGCGATGAGGTGCGCAAGATATCGCGACCAAATGCATGCAAAATGCAAGTTTTGTGCACAAAACAGTGCGATGAGGTGCGCAAGATATCGCGACAAAATGCATGCAAAATGCAATTAATGTGCACAAAACAGTGCGATGAGGTGCGCAAGATATCGCGACAAAATGCATGCAAAATGCAAGTTTTGTGCACAAAACAGTGCGATGAGGTGCGCAAGATATCGCGACCAAATGCATACAAAATGCAAGTTTTGTGCACAAAACAGTGCGATGAGGTGCGCAAGATATCGCGACCAAATGCATGCAAAATGCAAGTTTTGTGCACAAAACAGTGCGATGAGGTGCGCAAGATATCGCGACAAAATGCATGCAAAATGCAAGTAATGTGCACAAAACAGTGCGATGAGGTGCGCAAGATATCGCGACCAAATGCATGCAAAATGCAAGTTTTGTGCACAAAACAGTGCGATGAGGTGCGCAAGATATCGCGACCAAATGCATGCAAAATGCAAGTTTTGTGCACAAAACAGTGCGATGAGGTGCGCAAGATATCGCGACCAAATGCATGCAAAATGCAAGTTTTGTGCACAAAACAGTGCGATGAGGTGCGCAAGATATCGCGACCAAATGCATGCAAAATGCAAGTTTTGTGCACAAAACAGTGCGATGAGGTGCGCAAGATATCGCGACCAAATGCATGCAAAATGCAAGTTTTGTGCACAAAACAGTGCGATGAGGTGCGCAAGATATCGCGACCAAATGCATGCAAAATGCAAGTAATGTGCACAAAATAGTGCGATGAGGTACGCAAGATATCGCGACAAAATGCGTCCAAAATTTAAGTAATGTGCACAAAACAGTGCGATGAGGTGCGCAAGATATCGCGACAAAATGCATGCAAAATGCAAGTAATGTGCACAAAACAGCGCGATGAGGTGCGCAAATATCGCGACCAAATGCATGCAAAATGCAAGTTTTGTGCACAAAACAGTGCGATGAGGTGCGCAAGATATCGCGACCAAATGCATGCAAAATGCAAGTAATGTGCACAAAACAGTGCGATGAGGTGCGCAAGATATCGCGACAAAATGCGTCCAAAATTTAAGTAATGTGCACAAAACAGTGCGATGAGGTGCGCAAGATATCGCGACAAAATGCATGCAAAATGCAAGTAATGTGCACAAAACAGCGCGATGAGGTGCGCAAGATATCGCGACCAAATGCATGCAAAATGCAAGTTTTGTGCACAAAACAGTGCGATGAGGTGCGCAAGATATCGCGACCAAATGCATGCAAAATGCAAGTAATGTGCACAAAACAGTGCGATGAGGTGCGCAAGATATCGCGAACAAATGCATGCAAAATGCAAGTTTTGTGCACAAAACAGTGCGATGAGGTGCGCAAGATATCGCGACCAAATGCATGCAAAATGCAAGTTTTGTGCACAAAACAGTGCGATGAGGTGCGCAAGATATCGCGACCAAATGCATGCAAAATGCAAGTAATGTGCACAAAACAGTGCGATGAGGTACGCAAGATATCGCGACAAAATGCGTGCAAAATGCAAGTAATGTGCACAAAACAGTGCGATGAGGTGCGCAAGATAGCGCGACCAAATGCATGCAAAATGCAAATTTTGTGCACAAAACAGTGCGATGAGGTGCGCAAGATATCGCGACCAAATGCATGCAAAATGCAAGTAATGTGCACAAAACAGTGCGATGAGGTGCGCAAGATATCGCGACCAAATGCATGCAAAATGCAAGTTTTGTGCACAAAACAGTGCGATGAGGTGCGCAAGATATCGCGACCAAATGCATGCAAAATGCAAGTTTTGTGCACAAAACAGTGCGATGAGGTGCGCAAGATATCGCGACCAAATGCATGCAAAATGCAAGTTTTGTGCACAAAACAGTGCGATGAGGTGCGCAAGATATCGCGACCAAATGCATGCAAAATGCAAGTTTTGTGCACAAAACAGTGCGATGAGGTGCGCAAGATATCGCGACCAAATGCATGCAAAATGCAAGTAATGTGCACAAAATAGTGCGATGAGGTACGCAAGATATCGCGACAAAATGCGTCCAAAATTTAAGTAATGTGCACAAAACAGTGCGATGAGGTGCGCAAGATATCGCGACAAAATGCATGCAAAATGCAAGTAATGTGCACAAAACAGCGCGATGAGGTGCGCAAATATCGCGACCAAATGCATGCAAAATGCAAGTTTTGTGCACAAAACAGTGCGATGAGGTGCGCAAGATATCGCGACCAAATGCATGCAAAATGCAAGTAATGTGCACAAAACAGTGCGATGAGGTGCGCAAGATATCGCGACAAAATGCGTCCAAAATTTAAGTAATGTGCACAAAACAGTGCGATGAGGTGCGCAAGATATCGCGACAAAATGCATGCAAAATGCAAGTAATGTGCACAAAACAGCGCGATGAGGTGCGCAAGATATCGCGACCAAATGCATGCAAAATGCAAGTTTTGTGCACAAAACAGTGCGATGAGGTGCGCAAGATATCGCGACCAAATGCATGCAAAATGCAAGTAATGTGCACAAAACAGTGCGATGAGGTGCGCAAGATATCGCGACCAAATGCATGCAAAATGCAAGTTTTGTGCACAAAACAGTGCGATGAGGTGCGCAAGATATCGCGACCAAATGCATGCAAAATGCAAGTTTTGTGCACAAAACAGTGCGATGAGGTGCGCAAGATATCGCGACCAAATGCATGCAAAATGCAAGTAATGTGCACAAAACAGTGCGATGAGGTACGCAAGATATCGCGACAAAATGCGTGCAAAATGCAAGTAATGTGCACAAAACAGTGCGATGAGGTGCGCAAGATAGCGCGACCAAATGCATGCAAAATGCAAGTTTTGTGCACAAAACAGTGCGATGTGGTGCGCAAGATACCGCGACCAAATGCATGCAAAATGCAAGTAATGTGCACAAAACAGTGCGATGAGGTGCGCAAGATATCACGACAAAATGCTTGCAAAATGCAAGTTTTGTGCACAAAACAGTGCGATCAGGTGCGCAAGATATCGCGACCAAATGCATGCAAAATGCAAGTAATGTGCACAAAACAGTGCGATGGGGTGGGCAATATATCGCGACAAAATGCATGCAAAATGCAAGTAATGTGCACAAAACAGTGCGATGAGGTGCGCAAGATATCGCGACCAAATGCATGCAAAATGCAAGTTTTGTGCACAAAACAGTGCGATGAGGTGCGCAAGATATCGCGACAAAATGCATGCAAAATGCAATTAATGTGCACAAAACAGTGCGATGAGGTGCGCAAGATATCGCGACAAAATGCATGCAAAATGCAAGTAATGTGCACAAAACAGCGCGATGAGGTGCGCAAATATCGCGACCAAATGCATGCAAAATGCAAGTTTTGTGCACAAAACAGTGCGATGAGGTGCGCAAGATATCGCGACCAAATGCATGCAAAATGCAAGTAATGTGCACAAAACAGTGCGATGAGGTGCGCAAGATATCGCGACAAAATGCGTCCAAAATTTAAGTAATGTGCACAAAACAGTGCGATGAGGTGCGCAAGATATCGCGACAAAATGCATGCAAAATGCAAGTAATGTGCACAAAACAGCGCGATGAGGTGCGCAAGATATCGCGACCAAATGCATGCAAAATGCAAGTTTTGTGCACAAAACAGTGCGATGAGGTGCGCAAGATATCGCGACCAAATGCATGCAAAATGCAAGTAATGTGCACAAAACAGTGCGATGAGGTGCGCAAGATATCGCGACCAAATGCATGCAAAATGCAAGTTTTGTGCACAAAACAGTGCGATGAGGTGCGCAAGATATCGCGACCAAATGCATGCAAAATGCAAGTTTTGTGCACAAAACAGTGCGATGAGGTGCGCAAGATATCGCGACCAAATGCATGCAAAATGCAAGTAATGTGCACAAAACAGTGCGATGAGGTACGCAAGATATCGCGACAAAATGCGTGCAAAATGCAAGTAATGTGCACAAAACAGTGCGATGAGGTGCGCAAGATATCGCGACAAAATGCATGCAAAATGCAAGTTTTGTGCACAAAACAGTGCGATGTGGTGCGCAAGATACCGCGACCAAATGCATGCAAAATGCAAGTAATGTGCACAAAACAGTGCGATGAGGTGCGCAAGATATCACGACAAAATGCATGCAAAATGCAAGTTTTGTGCACAAAACAGTGCGAAGAGGTGCGCAAGATATCGCGACCAAATGCATGCAAAATGCAAATTTTGTGCACAAAACAGTGCGATGAGGTGCGCAAGATATCGCGACCAAATGCATGCAAAATGCAAATTTTGTGCACAAAACAGTGCGATGAGGTGCGCAAGATATCGCGACAAAATGCATGCAAAATGCAAGTAATGTGCACAAAACAGTGCGATGAGGTGCGCAAGATATCGCGACAAAATGCGTGCAAAATGCAAGTAATGTGCACAAAACAGTGAGATGAGGTGCGCAACATATCGCGACAAAATGCATGCAAAATGCAAGTAATGTGCACAAAACAGTGCGATGAGGTGCGCAAGATATCGCGACAAAATGCATGCAAAATGCAAGTTTTGTGCACAAAACAGTGTGATGAGGTGCGCAAGATATCGCGACCAAATGCATGCAAAATGCAAGTTTTGTGCACAAAACAGTGCGATGTGGTGCGCAAGATACCGCGACCAAATGCATGCAAAATGCAAGTAATGTGCACAAAACAGTGCGATGAGGTGCGCAAGATATCACGACAAAATGCTTGCAAAATGCAAGTTTTGTGCACAAAACAGTGCGAAGAGGTGCGCAAGATATCGCGACCAAATGCATGCAAAATGCAAATTTTGTGCACAAAACAGTGCGATGAGGTGCGCAAGATATCGCGACCAAATGCATGCAAAATGCAAATTTTGTGCACAAAACAGTGCGATGAGGTGCGCAAGATATCGCGACAAAATGCGTGCAAAATGCAAGTAATGTGCACAAAACAGTGCGATGAGGTGCGCAAGATATCGCGACAAAATGCATGCAAAATGCAAGTAATGTGCACAAAACAGTGGGATGAGGTGCGCAAGATATCGCGACAAAATGCATGCAAAATGCAAGTTTTGTGCACAAAACAGTGCGATGAGGTGCGCAAGATATCGCGACCAAATGCATGCAAAATGCAAGTTTTGTGCACAAAACAGTGCGATGAGGTGCGCAAGATATCGCGACCAAATGCATGCAAAATGCAAATTTTGTGCACAAAATAGTGCGATGAGGTGCGCAAGATATCGCGACAAAATGCATGTAAAATGCAAGTTTTGTGCACAAAACAGTGCGATGAGGTGCGCAAGATATCGCGACAAAATGCATGCAAAATGCAAGTAATGTGCACAAAACAGTGCGATGAGGTGCGCAAGATATCGCGACAAAATGCGTGCAAAATGCAAGTAATGTGCACAAAACAGTGCGATGAGGTGCGCAAGATATCGCGACAAAATGCATGCAAAATGCAAGTAATGTGCACAAAACAGTGGGATGAGGTGCGCAAGATATCGCGACAAAATGCATGCAAAATGCAATTTCTGTGCACAAAACAGTGCGAAGAGGTGCGCGAGATATCGCGACCAAATGCATGCAAAATGCAAGTTTTGTGCACAAAACAGTGCGACGAGGTGCGCCAGATATCGCGACCAAATGCATGCAAAATGCAAGTAATGTGCACAAAACAGTGCGATGAGGTGCGCAAGAAATCGCGACAAAATGCGTGCAAAATGCAAGTAATGTGCACAAAACAGTGCGATGAGGTGCGCAAGATATCGCGACAAAATGCATGCAAAATGCAAGTAATGTGCACAAAACAGTGGGATGAGGTGCGCAAGATATCGCGACAAAATGCATGCAAAATGCAAGTTTTGTGCACAAAACAGTGCGATGAGGTGCGCAAGATATCGCGACAAAATGCATGCAAAATGCAAGTTTTGTGCACAAAACAGTGCGATGAGGTGCGCAAGATATCGCGACCAAATGCATGCAAAATGCAAGTTTTGTATACAAAACAGTGCGATGAGGTGCGCAACATATCGCGACCAAATGCATGCAAAATGCAAATTTTGTGCACAAAACAGTGCGATGAGGTGCGCAAGATATCGCAACAAAATGCATGCAAAATGCAAGTAATGTGCACAAAACAGTGCGATGAGGTGCGCAAGATATCGCGACAAAATGCGTGCAAAATGCAAGTAATGTGCACAAAACAGTGAGATGAGGTGCGCAACATATCGCGACAAAATGCATGCAAAATGCAAGTAATGTGCACAAAACAGTGCGATGAGGTGCGCAAGATATCGCGACAAAATGCATGCAAAATGCAAGTTTTGTGCACAAAACAGTGTGATGAGGTGCGCAAGATATCGCGACCAAATGCATGCAAAATTCAAGTTTTGTGCACAAAACAGTGCGATGAGGTGCGCAAGATATCGCGACCAAATGCATGCAAAATGCAAATTTTGTGCACAAAACAGTGCGTTGAGGTGCGCAAGATATCGCGACAAAATGCGTGCAAAATGCAAGTAATGTGCACAAAACAGTGCGATGAGGTGCGCAAGATATCGCGACAAAATGCATGCAAAATGCAAGTTTTGTGCACAAAACAGTGCGATGAGGTGCGCAAGATATCGCGACAAAATGCGTGCAAAATGCAAGTAATGTGCACAAAACAGTGCGATGGGGTGGGCAAGATATCGCGACAAAATGCATGCAAAATGCAAGTAATGTGCACAAAACAGTGCGATGAGGTGCGCAAGATATCGCGACAAAATGCATGCAAAATGCAAGTAATGTGCACAAAACAGTGCGATGAGATGCGCAAGATATCGCGACAAAATGCATGCAAAATGCAAGTAATGTGCACAAAACAGTGCGATGAGGTGCGCAAGATATCGCGACAAAATGCATGCAAAATGCAAGTTTTGTGCACAAAACAGTGCGATGACGTGCGCACGATATCGCGACCAAATGCATGCAAAATGCAAGTTTTGTGCACAAAACAGTGCGATGAGGTGCGCAAGATATCGCGACCAAATGCATGCAAAATGCAAATTTTGTGCACAAAACAGTGCGATGAGGTGCGCAAGATATCGCAACAAAATGCGTGCAAAATGCAAGTAATGTGCACAAAACAGGGCGATGAGGTGCGCAAGATATCGCGACAAAATGCATGCAAAATGTAAGTTTTGTGCACAAAACAGTGCGATGAGGTGCGCAAGATATCGCGACAAAATGCATGCAAAATGCAAGTTTTGTGCACAAAACAGTGCGATGAGGTGCGCAACATATCGCGACCAAATGCATGCAAAATGCAAGTTTTGTGCACAAAACAGTGCGATGAGGTGCGCAAGATATCGCGACAAAATGCATGCAAAATGCAAGTAATGTGCACAAAACAGTGCGATGAGGTGCGCAAGATATCGCGACAAAATGCATGCAAAATGCAAGTAATGTGCACAAAACAGTGCGATGAGGTGCGCAAGATATCGCGACAAAATGCATGCAAAATGTAAGTTTTGTGCACAAAACAGTGCGATGAGGTGTGCAAGATATCGCGACCAAATGCATGCAAAATGCAAGTTTTGTGCACAAAACAGTGCGATGAGGTGCGCAAGATATCGCGACCAAATGCATGCAAAATGCAACTTTTGTGCACAAAACAGTGCGATGAGGTGCGCAAGCTATCGCGACAAAATGCGTGCAAAATTTAAGTAATGTGCACAAAACAGTGCGATGAGGTGCGCAAGATATCGCGACAAAATGCGTGCAAAATGCAAGTTTTGTGCACAAAACAATGCGATGAGGTGCGCAAGATATCGCGACCAAATGCATGCAAAATGCAAGTTTTGTGCACAAAACAGTGCGATGAGGTCCGCAAGATATCGCAACAAAATGCGTGCAAAATGCAAGTAATGTGCACAAAACAGTGCCATGAGGTGCGCAAGATATCGCGACAAAATGCTTGCAAAATGCAAGTAATGTGCACAAAACAGTGGGATGAGGTGCGCAAGATATCGCGACAAAATGCATGCGAAATGCAAGTTTTGTGCACAAAACAGTGCGATGAGGTGCGCAAGATATCGCGACCAAATGCATGCAAAATGCAAGTTTTGAGCACAAAACAGTACGATGAGGTGCGCAAGATATCGCGACAAAATTCATGCAAAATGGAAGTAATGTGCACAAAACAGTGCGATGAGGTGCGCAAGATATCGCGACAAAATGCATGCAAAATGCAAGTAATGTGCACAAAACAGTGCGATGAGGTGCGCAAGATATCGCGACAAAATGCATGCAAAATGTAAGTTTTGTGCACAAAACAGTGCGATGAGGTGTGCAAGATATCGCGACCAAATGCATGCAAAATGCAAGTTTTGTGCACAAAATAGTGCGATGAGGTGCGCAAGATATCGCGACCAAATGCATGCAAAATGCAAATTTTGTGCACAAAATAGTGCGATGAGTTGCGCAAGATATCGCGACAAAATGCGTGCAAAATGCAAGTAATGTGCACAAAACAGTGCGATGAGGTGCGCAAGATATCGCGACAAAATGCATGCAAAATGCAAGTTTTGTGCACAAAACAGTGCGATCAGGTGCGCAAGATATCGCGACAAAATGCATGCAAAATGCAAGTAATGTGCACAAAATAGTGCGATGGGGTGGGCAAGATATCGCGACAAAATGCATGCAAAATGCAAGTAATGTGCACAAAATAGTGCGATGGGGTGGGCAAGATATCGCGACAAAATGCATGCAAAATGCAAGTAATGTGCACAAAACAGTGCGATGAGGTGCGCAAGATATCGCGACCAAATGCATGCAAAATGTAAATTTTGTGCACAAAACAGTGCGATGAGGTGCGCAAGATATCGCGACAAAATGCGTGCAAAATGCAAGTAATGCGCACAAAACAGTGCGATGAGGTGCGCAAGATATCGCGACAAAATGCATGCAAAATGTAAGTTTTGTGCACAAAACAGCGCGATGAGGTGCGCAAGATATCGCGACAAAATGCATGCAAAATGCAAGTTTTGTGCACAAAACAGTGCGATGAGGTGCGCAAGATATCGCGACCAAATGCATGCAAAATGCAAATTTTGTGCACAAAACAGTGCGATGAGGTGCGCAAGATATCGCGACAAAATGCGTGCAAAATTTAAGTAATGTGCACAAAACAGTGCGATGAGGTGCGCAAGATATCGCGACAAAATGCATGCAAATTGCAAGTAATGTGCACAAAACAGCGCGATGAGGTGCGCAAGATATCGCGACAAAATGCATGCAAAATGCAAGTAATGTGCACAAAACAGTGCGATGAGGTGCGCAACATATCGCGACCAAATGCATGCAAAATGCAAGTTTTGTGCACAAAACAGTGCGATGAGGTGCGCAAGATATCGCGACAAAATGCATGCAAAATGCAAGTAATGTGCACAAAACAGTGCGATGAGGTGCGCAAGATATCGCGACAAAATGCTTGCAAAATGCAAGTTTTGTGCACAAAACAGTGCGATGAGGTGCGCAAGATATCGCGACAAAATGCATGCAAAATGCAAGTAATGCGCACAAAATAGTGCGATGAGGAGGGCAAGATATCGCGACAAAATGCATGCAAAATGCAAGTAATGTGCACAAAACAGTGCGATGAGGTGCGCAAGATATCGCGACAAAATGCATGCAAAATGCAAGTTTTGTGCACAAAACCGTGCGATGAGGTGCGCAAGATATCGCGACCAAATGCATGCAAAATGCAAGTTTTGTGGACAAAACAGTGCGATGAGGTGCGCAAGATATCGCGACCAAATGCATGCAAAATGCAAATTTTGTGCACAAAATAGTGCGATGAGGTGCGCAAGATAACGCGACAAAATGCGTGCAAAATGCAAGTAATGTGCACAAAACGGTGCGATGAGGTGCGCAAGATATCGCGACAAAATGCATGCAAAATTCAAGTTTTGTGCACAAAACAGTGCGATGAGGTGCGCAAGATATCGCGACAAAATGCATGCAAAATGCAAGTAATGTGCACAAAACAGTGCGATGGGCTGGGCAAGATATCGCGACAAAATGCATGCAAAATGCAAGTAATGTGCACAAAACAGTGCGATGAGGTGCGCAAGATATCGCGACCAAATGCATGCAAAATGCAAGTTTTGTGCACAAAACAGTGCGATGAGGTGCGCAAGATATCGCGACAAAATGCATGCAAAATGCAAGTAATGTGCACAAAACAGTGCGATGAGGTGCGCAAGATATCGCGACAAAATGCATGAAAAATGCAAGTTTTGTGCACAAAACAGTGCGATGAGGTGCGCAAGATATCGCGACCAAATGCATGCAAAATGCAAGTTTTGTGCACAAAACAGTGGGATGAGGTGCGCAAGATATCGCGACCAAATGCATGCAAAATGCAAATTTTGTGCACAAAACAGTGCGATGAGGTGCGCAAGATATCGCGACAAAATGCATGCAAAATGCAAGTAATGTGCACAAAACAGTGCGATGGGGTGGGCAAGATATCGCGACAAAATGCATGCAAAATGCAAGTAATGTGCACAAAACAGTGCGTTGAGGTGCGCAAGATATCGCGACCAAATGCATGCAAAATGCAAGTTTTGTGCACAAAACAGTGCGATGAGGTGCGCAAGATATCGCGACAAAATGCATGCAAAATGCAAGTAATGTGCACAAAATAGTGCGATGAGGTGGGCAAGATATCGCGACAAAATGCATGCAAAATGCAAGTAATGTGCACAAAACAGTGCGATGAGGTGCGCAAGATATCGCGACAAAATGCATGCAAAATGCAAGTTTTGTGCACAAAACAGTGCGATGAGGTGCGCAAGATATCGCGACCAAATGCATGCAAAATGCAAGTAATGTGCACAAAACAGTGCGATGAGGTGCGCAAGATATCGCGACAAAATGCGTGCAAAATGCAATTTTTGTGCACAAAACAATGCGACGAGGTGCGCAAGATATCGCGACAAAATGCATGCAAAATGCAAGTAATGTGCACAAAACAGTGCGATGAGGTGCGCAAGATATCGCGACCAAATGCATGCAAAATGCAAATTTTGTGCACAAAACAGTGCGATGAGGTGCGCAAGATATCGCGACAAAATGCATGCAAAATGCAAGTAATGTGCACAAAACAGTGCGATGAGGTGCGCAAGATATCGCGACCAAATGCATGCAAAATGCAAATTTTGTGCACAAAACAGTGCGATGAGGTGCGCAAGATATCGCGACAAAATGCGTCCAAAATTTAAGTAATGTGCACAAAACAGTGCGATGAGGTGCGCAAGATATCGCGACAAAATGCATGCAAAATGCAATTAATGTGCACAAAACAGCGCGATGAGGTGCGCAAGATATCGCGACAAAATGCATGCAAAATGCAAGTTTTGTGCACAAAACAGTGCGATGAGGTGCGCAAGATATCGCGACCAAATGCATGGAAAATGCAAGTTTTGAGCACAAAACAGTACGATGAGGTGCGCAAGATATCGCGACAAAATTCATGCAAAATGGAAGTAATGTGCACAAAACAGTGCGATGAGGTGCGCAAGATATCGCGACAAAATGCATGCAAAATGCAAGTAATGTGCACAAAACAGTGCGATGAGGTGCGCAAGATATCGCGACAAAATGCATGCAAAATGCAAGTTTTGTGCACAAAACAGTGCGATGTGGTGCGCAAGATATCGCGACCAAATGCATGCAAAATGCAAGTTTTGTGCACAAAACAGTGCGATGAGGTGCGCAAGATATCGCGACCAAATGCATGCAAAATGCAAATTTTGTGCACAAAACAGTGCGATGAGATGCGCAAGATATCGCGACAAAATGCATGCAAAATGCAAGTAATGTGCACAAAACAGTGCGATGGGGTGGGCAAGATATCGCGACAAAATGCATGCAAAATGCAAGTAATGCGCACAAAACAGTGCGATGAGGTGCGCAAGATATCGCGACCAAATGCATGCAAAATGCAAGTTTTGTGCACAAAACAGTGCGATGAGGTGCGCAAGATATCGCGACAAAATGCAGGCAAAATGCAAGTAATGTGCACAAAACAGTGCGATGAGGTGCGCAAGATATCGCGACAAAATGTAGGCAAAATGCAAGTTTTGTGCACAAAACAGTGCGATGAGGTGCGCAAGATATCGCGACCAAATGCACGCAAAATGCAAGTTTTGTGCACAAAACAGTGCGATGAGGTGCGCAAGATATCGCGACCAAATGCATGCAAAATGCAAATTTTGTGCACAAAACAGTGCGATGAGGTGCGCAAGATATCGCGACCAAATGCGTGCAAAATGCAAATTTTGTGCAGAAAACAGTGCGATGAGGTGCGCAAGATATCGCGACAAAATGCGTGCAAAATGCAAGTAATGTGCACAAAACAGGGCGATGAGGTGCGCAAGATATCGCGACAAAATGCATGCAAAATGTAAGTTTTGTGCACAAAACAGCGCGATGAGGTGCGCAAGATATCGCGACAAAATGCATGCAAAATGCAAGTTTTGTGCACAAAACAGTGCGATGAGGTGCGCAAGATATCGCGACCAAATGCATGCAAAATGCAAATTTTGTGCACAAAACAGTGCGATGAGGTGCGCAAGATATCGCGACAAAATGCGTGCAAAATTTAAGTAATGTGCACAAAACAGTGCGATGAGGTGCGCAAGATATCGCGACAAAATGCATGCAAAATGCAAGTTTTGTGCACAAAACAGTGCGATGAGGTGCGCAAGATATCGCGACAAAATGCATGCAAAATGCAAGTTTTGTGCACAAAACAGTGCGATGAGGTGCGCAAGATATCGCGACCAAATGCATGCAAAATGCAAGTAATGTGCACAAAACAGTGCGATGAGGTGCGCAAGATATCGCGACAAAATGCGTGCAAAATGCAATTTTTGTGCACAAAACAATGCGACGAGGTGCGCAAGATATCGCGACAAAATGCATGCAAAATGCAAGTAATGTGCACAAAACAGTGCGATGAGGTGCGCAAGATATCGCGACCAAATGCATGCAAAATGCAAATTTTGTGCACAAAACAGTGCGATGAGGTGCGCAAGATATCGCGACAAAATGCATGCAAAATGCAAGTAATGTGCACAAAACAGTGCGATGAGGTGCGCAAGATATCGCGACAAAATGCATGCAAAATGCAAGTTTTGTGCACAAAACAGTGCGATGAGGTGCGCAAGATATCGCGACCAAATGCATGCAAAATGCAAGTAATGTGCACAAAACAGTGCGATGAGGTGCGCAAGATATCGCGACAAAATGCGTGCAAAATGCAATTTTTGTGCACAAAACAATGCGACGAGGTGCGCAAGATATCGCGACAAAATGCATGCAAAATGCAAGTAATGTGCACAAAACAGTGCGATGAGGTGCGCAAGATATCGCGACAAAATGCATGCAAAATGCAAATTTTGTGCACAAAACAGTGCGATGAGGTGTGCAAGATATCGCGACAAAATGCATGCAAAATGCAAGTAATGTGCACAAAACAGTGCGATGAGGTGCGCAAGATATCGCGACCAAATGCATGCAAAATGCAAATTTTGTGCACAAAACAGTGCGATGAGGTGCGCAAGATATCGCGACAAAATGCGTCCAAAATTTAAGTAATGTGCACAAAACAGTGCGATGAGGTGCGCAAGATATCGCGACAAAATGCATGCAAAATGCAAGTAATGTGCACAAAACAGCGCGATGAGGTGCGCAAGATATCGCGACAAAATGCATGCAAAATGCAAGTTTTGTGCACAAAACAGTGCGATGAGGCGCGCAAGATATCGCGACCAAATGCATGGAAAATGCAAGTTTTGAGCACAAAACAGTACGATGAGGTGCGCAAGATATCGCGACAAAATTCATGCAAAATGGAAGTAATGTGCACAAAACAGTGCGATGAGGTGCGCAAGATATCGCGACAAAATGCATGCAAAATGCAAGTAATGTGCACAAGACAGTGCGATGAGGTGCGCAAGATATCGCGATAAAATGCATGCAAAATGCAAGTTTTGTGCACAAAACAGTGCGATGTGGTGCGCAAGATATCGCGACCAAATGCATGCAAAATGCAAGTTTTGTGCACAAAACAGTGCGATGAGGTGCGCAAGATATCGCGACCAAATGCATGCAAAATGCAAATTTTGTGCACAAAACAGTGCGATGAGATGCGCAAGATATCGCGACAAAATGCATGCAAAATGCAAGGAATGTGCACAAAACAGTGCGATGGGGTGGGCAAGATATCGCGACAAAATGCATGCAAAATGCAAGTAATGCGCACAAAACAGTGCGATGAGGTGCGCAAGATATCGCGACCAAATGCATGCAAAATGCAAGTTTTGTGCACAAAACAGTGCGATGAGGTGCGCAAGATATCGCGACCAAATGCATGCAAAATGCAAGTAATGTGCACAAAACAGTGCGATGAGGTGCGCAAGATATCGCGACAAAATGCAAGCAAAATGTAAGTTTTGTGCACAAAACAGTGCGATGAGGTGCGCAAGATATCGCGACCAAATGCACGCAAAATGCAAGTTTTGTGCACAAAACAGTGCGATGAGGTGCGCAAGATATCGCGACCAAATGCATGCAAAATGCAAATTTTGTGCACAAAACAGTGCGATGAGGTGCGCAAGATATCGCGACCAAATGCGTGCAAAATGCAAATTTTGTGCACAAAACAGTGCGATGAGGTGCGCAAGATATCGCGACAAAATGCGTGCAAAATGCGTGCAAAATGCAAGTAATGTGCACAAAACAGGGCGATGAGGTGCGCAAGATATCGCGACAAAATGCATGCAAAATGTAAGTTTTGTGCACAAAACAGCGCGATGAGGTGCGCAAGATATCGCGACAAAATGCATGCAAAATGCAAGTTTTGTGCACAAAACAGTGCGATGAGGTGCGCAAGATATCGCGACCAAATGCATGCAAAATGCAAATTTTGTGCACAAAATAGTGCGATGAGGTGCGCAAGATATCGCGACAAAATGCGTGCAAAATTTAAGTAATGTGCACAAAACAGTGCGATGAGGTGCGCAAGATATCGCGACAAAATGCATGCAAAATGCAAGTTTTGTGCACAAAACAGTGCGATGAGGTGCGCAAGATATCGCGACCAAATGCATACAACATGCAAGTTTTGTGCACAAAATAGTGCGATGAGGTGCGCAAGATATCGCGACCAAATGCATGCAAAATGCAAATTTTGTGCACAAAACAGTGCGATGAGGTGCGCAAGATATCGCGACAAAATGCATGCAAAATGCAAGTAATGTGCACAAAACAGTGCGATGAGGTGCGCAAGATATCGCGACCAAATGCATGCAAAATGCAAATTTTGTGCACAAAACAGTGCGATGAGGTGCGCAAGATATCGCGACAAAATGCGTCCAAAATTTAAGTAATGTGCACAAAACAGTGCGATGAGGTGCGCAAGATATCGCGACAAAATGCATGCAAAATGCAAGTAATGTGCACAAAACAGCGCGATGAGGTGCGCAAGATATCGCGACAAAATGCATGCAAAATGCAAGTTTTGTGCACAAAACAGTGCGATGAGGTGCGCAAGATATCGCGACCAAATGCATGGAAAATGCAAGTTTTGAGCACAAAACAGTACGATGAGGTGCCCAAGATATCGCGACAAAATTCATGCAAAATGGAAGTAATGTGCACAAAACAGTGCGATGAGGTGCGCAAGATATCGCGACAAAATGCATGCAAAATGCAAGTAATGTGCACAAAACAGTGCGATGAGGTGCGCAAGATATCGCGACCAAATGCATGCAAAATGCAAGTTTTGTGCACAAAACAGTGCGATGAGGTGCGCAAGATATCGCGACCAAATGCATGCAAAATTCAAGTTTTGTGCACAAAACCGTGCGATGAGGTGCGCAAGATATCGCGACCAAATGCGTGCAAAATGCAAGTAATGTGCACAAAACAGTGCGATGAGGTGCGCAAGATATCGCGACAAAATGCATGCAAAATGCAAGTTTTGTGCACAAAACAGTGCGATCAGGTGCGCAAGATATCGCGACAAAATGCATGCAAAATGCAAGTAATGTGCACAAAACAGTGCGATGGGGTGGGCAAGATATCGCGACAAAATGCATGCAAAATGCAAGTAATGTGCACAAAACAGTGCGATGAGGTGCGCAAGATATCGCGACCAAATGCATGCAAAATTCAAATTTTGTGCACAAAACAGTGCGATGAGGTGCGCAAGATATCGCGACAAAATGCGTGCAAAATGCAAGTAATGCGCACAAAACAGTGCAATGAGGTGCGCAAGATATCGCGACAAAATGCATGCAAAATGCAAGTTTTGTGCACAAAACAGTGCGATGAGGTGCGCAAGATATCACGACCAAATGCATGCAAAATGCAAATTTTGTGCACAAAACAGTGCGATGAGGTGCGCAAGATATCGCGACAAAATGCGTGCAAAATTTAAGTAATGTGCACAAAACAGTGAGATGAGGTGCGCAAGATATCGCGACAAAATGCATGCAAAATGCAAGTAATGTGCACAAAACAGCGCGATGAGGTGCGCAAGATATCGCGACAAAATGCATGCAAAATGCAATTAATGTGCACAAAACAGTGCGATGAGGAGCGCATCATATCGCGACCAAATGCATGCAAAATGCAAGTTTTGTGCACAAAACAGTGCGATGAGGTGCGCAAGATATCGCGACAAAATGCATGCAAAATGCAAGTAATGTGCACAAAACAGTGCGATGAGGTGCGCAAGATATCGCGACAAAATGCTTGCAAAATGCAAGTTTTGTGCAAAAAACAGTGCGATGAGGTGCGCAAGATATCGCGACAAAATGCATGCAAAATGCAAGTAATGTGCACAAAATAGTGCGATGAGGTGGGCAAGATATCGCGACAAAATGCATGCAAAATGCAAGTAATGTGCACAAAACAGTGCGATGAGGTGCGCAAGATATCGCGACAAAATGCATGCAAAATGCAAGTTTTGTGCACAAAACCGTGCGATGAGGTGCGCAATATATCGCGACCAAATGCATGCAAAATGCAAGTTTTGTGGACAAAACAGTGCGATGAGGTGCGCAAGATATCGCGACCAAATGCATGCAAAATGCAAATTTTGTGCACAAAACAGTGCGATGAGGTGCGCAAGATAACGCGACAAAATGCGTGCAAAATGCAAGTAATGTGCACAAAACAGTGCGATGAGGTGCGCAAGATATCGCGACAAAATGCATGCAAAATGCAAGTAATGTGCACAAAACAGTGCGATGAGGTGCGCAAGATATCGCGACAAAATGCATGCAAAATGCAAGTAATGTGCACCAAACAGTGAGATGAGGTGCGCAAGATATCGCGACAAAATGCATGCAAAATGCAAGTAATGTGCACAAAACAGTGCGATGAGGTGCGCAAGATATCGCGGCCAAATGCATGCAAAATGCAAGTTTTGTGCACAAAACAGTGAGATGTGGTGCGCAAGATATCGCGACAAAATGCGTGCAAAATGCAAGTAATGTGCACAAAACAGTGCGATGAGGTGCGCAAGATATCGCGACAAAATGCGTGCAAAATGCAAGTAATGTGCACAAAACAGTGCGATGAGGTGCGCAAGATATCGCGACAAAATGCTTGCAAAATGCAAGTTTTGTGCACAAAACAGTGCGATGAGGTGCGCAAGATATCGCGGCAAAATGCATGCAAAATGCAAGTAATGTGCACAAAACAGTGCGATGAGGTGCGCAAGATATCGCGGCCAAATGCATGCAAAATGCAAGTTTTGTACACAAAACAGTGAGATGAGGTGCGCAAGATATCGCGACAAAATGCGTGCAAAATGCAAGTAATGTGCACAAAACAGTGAGATGAGGTGCGCAAGATATCGCGACAAAATGCCTGCAAAATGCAAGTAATGTGCACAAAACAGTGCGATGAGGTGCGCAAGATATCGCGACAAAATGCATGCAAAATGCAAGTTTTGTGCACAAAACAGTGCGATGAGGTGCGCATCATATCGCGACAAAATGCATGCAAAATGCAAGTAATGCGCACAAAACAGTGCGATGAGGTGCGCAAGATATCGCGACAAAATGCATGCAAAATGCAAGTAATGTGCCCAAAACAGTGCGATGAGGTGCACAAGATATCGCGACAAAATGCATGCAAAATGCAAGTAATGTGCACAAAACAGTGCAATGAGGTGCGCAAGATATCGCGACAAAATGTTTGCAAAATGCAAGTTTTGTGCCCAAAACAGTGCGATGAGGTGCGCAAGATATCGCGACAAAATGCATGCAAAATGCAAGTAATGTGCACAAAACAGTGCCATGAGGTGCGCAACATATCGTGACAAAATGCATGCAAAATGCAAGTTTTGTGCACAAAACAGTGCGATGAGTTGCGCAAGATATCGCGACAAAATGTATGCAAAATGCAAGTTTTGTGCACAAAACAGTGCGATGAGGTGCGCAATATATCGCGACAAAATGCATGCAAAATGCAAGTAATGTGCACAAAACAGTGCGATGAGGTGCGCAAGATATCGCGACAAAATGCATGCAAAATGCAAGTTTTGTGCACAAAACAGTGCGATGAGGTGCGCAAGATATCGCGACCAAATGCATGCAAAATGCAAGTTTTGTGCACAAAACAGTGCGATGAGGTGCGCAAGATATCGCGACAAAATGCATGCAAAATGCAAGCAATGAGCACAAAACAGTGCGATGAGGTGCGCAAGATATCGCGACAAAATGCATGCAAAATGCAAGTAATGTGCACAAAACAGTGCGATGAGGTGCGCAAGATATCGCGACAAAATGCATGCAAAATGCAAGTAATGTGCACAAAACAGTGCGATGAGGTGCGCAAGATATCGCGACGAAATGCGTGCAAAATGCAAGTTTTGTGCACAAAACAGTGCGATGAGGTGCGCAAGATATCGCGACCAAATGCGTGCAAAATGCAAGTTTTGTGCACAAAACAGTGCGATGAGGTGCGCAAGATATCGCGACCAAATGCTTTCAAAATGCAAGTTTTGTGCACAAAACAGTGCAATGAGGTGCGCAAGATATCGCGACAAAATGCATGCAAAATGCAAGCAATGTGTACAAAACAGTGCGATGAGGTGCGCAAGATATCGCGACAAAATGCATGCAAAATGCAAGTAATGTGCACAAAACAGTGCGATGAGGTGCGCAAGATATCGCGACAAAATGCATGCAAAATGCAAGTAATGTGCACAAAACAGTGCGATGAGGTGCGCAAGATATCGCTACAAAATGCATGCAAAATGCAAGTAATGTGCACCAAACAGTGCGATGAGGTGCGCAAGATATCGCGACAAAATGCATGCAAAATGCAAGTAATGTGCACAAAACAGTGCGATGAGGTGCGCAAGATATCGCGGCCAAATGCATGCAAAATGCAAGTTTTGTGCACAAAACAGTGAGATGAGGTGCGCAAGATATCGCGACAAAATGCGTGCAAAATGCAAGTAATGTGCAGAAAACAGTGCGATGAGGTGCGCAAGATATCGCGACAAAATGCGTGCAAAATGCAAGTAGTGTGCACAAAACAGTGCGATGAGGTGCGCAAGATATCGCGACAAAATGCTTGCAAAATGCAAGTTTTGTGCACAAAACAGTGCGATGAGGTGCGCAAGATATCGCGACAAAATGCATGCAAAATGCAAGTAATGTGCACAAAACAGTGCGATGAGGTGCGCAAGATATCGCGACAAAATGCATGCAAAACGCAAGTAATGTGCACCAAACAGTGAGATGAGGTGCGCAAGATATCGCGACAAAATGCATGCAAAATGCAAGTAATGTGCACAAAACAGTGCGATGAGGTGCGCAAGATATCGCGGCCAAATGCATGCAAAATGCAAGTTTTGTGCACAAAACAGTGAGATGAGGTGCGCAAGATATCGCGACAAAATGCGTGCAAAATGCAAGTACTGTGCACAAAACAGTGCGATGAGGTGCGCAAGATATCGCGACAAAATGCGTGCAAAATGCAAGTAATGTGCACAAAACAGTGCGATGAGGTGCGCAAGATATCGCGACAAAATGCTTGCAAAATGCAAGTTTTGTGCACAAAACAGTGCGATGAGGTGAGCAAGATATCGCGACAAAATGCATGCAAAATGCAAGTAATGTGCACAAAACAGTGCGATGAGGTGCGCAAGATATCGCGACAAAATGCATGCAAAACGCAAGTAATGTGCACCAAACAGTGAGATGAGGTGCGCAAGATATCGCGACAAAATGCATGCAAAATGCAAGTAATGTGCACAAAACAGTGCGATGAGATGCGCAAGATATCGCGGCCAAATGCATGCAAAATGCAAGTTTTGTGCACAAAACAGTGAGATGAGGTGCGCAAGATATCGCGACAAAATGCGTGCAAATTGCAAGTAATGTGCACAAAACAGTACGATGAGGTGCGCAATATATCGCGACAAAATGCGTGCAAAATGCAAGTAATGTGCACAAAACAGTGCGATGAGGTGCGCAAGATATCGCGACAAAATGCTTGCAAAATGCAAGTTTTGTGCACAAAACAGTGCGATGAGGTGCGCAAGATATCGCGACAAAATGCATGCAAAATGCAAGTAATGTGCACAAAACAGTGCGATGAGGTGCGCAAGATATCGCGACAAAATGCATGCAAAATGCAAGTAATGTACCCAAAACAGTGCGATGAGGTGCACAAGATATCGCGACAAAATGCATGCAAAATGCAAGTAATGTGCACAAAACAGTGCAATGAGGTGCGCAACATATCGTGACAAAATGCATGCAAAATGCAAGTTTTGTGCACAAAACAGTGCGATGAGTTGCGCAAGATATGGCGACAAAATGTATGCAAAATGCAAGTTTTGTGCACAAAACAGTGCGATGAGGTGCGCAAGATATCGCGACAAAATGCATGCAAAAGGCAAGTAATGTGCACAAAACAGTGCGATGAGGTGCGCAAGATATCGCGACAAAATGCATGCAAAACGCAAGTAATGTGCACCAAACAGTGAGATGAGGTGCACAAGATATCGCGACAAAATGCATGCAAAATGCAAGTAATGTGCACAAAACAGTGCGATGAGGTGCGCAAGATATCGCGGCCAAATGCATGCAAAATGCAAGTTTTGTACACAAAACAGTGAGATGAGGTGCGCAAGATATCGCGACAAAATGCGTGCAAAATGCAAGTAATGTGCACAAAACAGTGCGATGAGGTGCGCAAGATATCGCGACAAAATGCGTGCAAAATGCAAGTAATGTGCACAAAACAGTGCGTTGAGGTGCGCAAGATATCGCGACAAAATGCATGCAAAATGCAAGTTTTGTGCACAAAACAGTGCGATGAGGTGCGCAAGATATCGCGACAAAATGCATGCAAAATGCAAGTAATGTGCACAAAACAGTGCGATGAGGTGCGCAAGATATCGCGACAAAATGCATGCAAAATGCAAGTTTTGTGCACAAAACAGTGCGATGAGGTGCGCATCATATCGCGACAAAATGCATGCAAAATGCAAGTAATGCGCACAAAACAGTGCGATGAGGTGCGCAAGATATCGCGACAAAATGCATGCAAAATGCAAGTAATGTGCCCAAAACAGTGCGATGAGGTGCACAAGATATCGCGACAAAATGCATGCAAAATGCAAGTAATGTGCACAAAACAGTGCAATGAGGTGCGCAAGATATCGCGACAAAATGGTTGCAAAATGCAAGTTTTGTGCACAAAACAGTGCGATGAGGTGCGCAAGATATCGCGACAAAATGCATGCAAAATGCAAGTTTTGTGCACAAAACAGTGCGATGAGTTGCGCAAGATATCGCGACAAAATGCATGCAAAATGCAAGTAATGTGCACAAAACAGTGCCATGAGGTGCGCAACATATCGTGACAAAATGCATGCAAAATGCAAGTTTTGTGCACAAAACAGTGCGATGAGTTGCGCAAGATATCGCGACAAAATGTATGCAAAATGCAAGTTTTGTGCACAAAACAGTGCGATGAGGTGCGCAATATATCGCGACAAAATGCATGCAAAATGCAAGTAATGTGCACAAAACAGTGCGATGAGGTGCGCAAGATATCGCGACAAAATGCATGCAAAATGCAAGTTTTGTGCACAAAACAGTGCGATGAGGTGCGCAAGATATCGCGACCAAATGCATGCAAAATGCAAGTTTTGTGCACAAAACAGTGCGATGAGGTGCGCAAGATATCGCGACAAAATGCATGCAAAATGCAAGCAATGAGCACAAAACAGTGCGATGAGGTGCGCAAGATATCGCGACAAAATGCATGCAAAATGCAAGTAATGTGCACAAAACAGTGCGATGAGGTGCGCAAGATATCGCGACAAAATGCATGCAAAATGCAAGTAATGTGCACAAAACAGTGCGATGAGGTGCGCAAGATATCGCGACAAAATGCGTGCAAAATGCAAGTAATGTGCACAAAACAGTGCGATGAGGTGCGCAAGATATCGCGACAAAATGCAAGCAAAATGCAAGTAATGTGCACCAAACAGTGAGATGAGGTGCGCAAGATATCGCGACAAAATGCATGCAAAATGCAAGTAATGTGCACAAAACAGTGCGATGAGATGCGCAAGATATCGCGGCCAAATGCATGCAAAATGCAAGTTTTGTGCACAAAACAGTGAGATGAGGTGCGCAAGATATCGCGACAAAATGCGTGCAAAATGCAAGTAATGTGCACAAAACTGTGCGATGAGGTGCGCAAGATATCGCGACAAAATGCGTGCAAAATGCAAGTAATGTGCACAAAACAGTGCGATGAGGTGCGCAAGATATCGCGACAAAATGCTTGCAAAATGCAAGTTTTGTGCACAAAACAGTGCGATGAGGTGCGCAAGATATCGCGACAAAATGCATGCAAAATGCAAGTAATGTGCACAAAACAGTGCGATGAGGTGCGCAAGATATCGCGACAAAATGCATGCAAAATGCAAGTTTTGTGCACAAAACAGTGCGATGAGGTGCGCATCATATCCCGACAAAATGCATGCAAAATGCAAGTAATGTGCACAAAACAGTGCGATGAGGTGCGCAAGATATCGCGACAAAATGCATGCAAAATGCAAGTAATGTGCACCAAACAGTGAGATGAGGTGCGCAAGATATCGCGCCAAAATGCATGCAAAATGCAAGTAATGTGCACAAAACAGTGCGATGAGGTGCGCAAGATATCGCGGCCAAATGCATGCAAAATGCAAGTTTTGTGCACAAAACAGTGAGATGAGGTGCGCAAGATATCGCGACAAAATGCGTGCAAAATGCAAGTAATGTGCACAAAACAGTGCGATGAGGTGCGCAAGATATCGCGACAAAATGCGTGCAAAATGCAAGTAATGTGCACAAAACAGTGCGATGAGGTGCGCAAGATATCGCGACAAAATGCTTACAAAATGCAAGTTTTGTGCACAAAACAGTGCGATGAGGTGCGCAAGATATCGCGACAAAATGCATGCAAAATGCAAGTAATGTGCACAAAACAGTGCGATGAGGTGCGCAAGATATCGCGACAAAATGCATGCAAAACGCAAGTAATGTGCACCAAACAGTGAGATGAGGTGCGCAAGATATCGCGACAAAATGCATGCAAAATGCAAGTAATGTGCACAAAACAGTGCGATGAGGTGCGCAAGATATCGCGGCCAAATGCATGCAAAATGCAAGTTTTGTGCACAAAACAGTGAGATGAGGTGCGCAAGATATCGCGACAAAATGCGTGCACAATGCAAGTAATGTGCACAAAACAGTGCGATGAGGTGCGCAAGATATCGCGACAAAATGCGTGCAAAATGCAAGTAATGTGCACAAAACAGTGCGATGAGGTGCGCAAGATATCGCGACAAAATTCTTGCAAAATGCAAGTTTTGTGCACAAAACAGTGCGATGAGGTGCGCAAGATATCGCGACAAAATGCATGCAAAATGCAAGTAATGTGCACAAAACAGTGCGATGAGGTGCGCAAGATATCGCGACAAAATGCATGCAAAACGCAAGTAATGTGCACCAAACAGTGAGATGAGGTGCGCAAGATATCGCGACAAAATGCATGCAAAATGTAAGTAATGTGCACAAAACAGTGCGATGAGGTGCGCAAGATATCGCGGCCAAATGCATGCAAAATGCAAGTTTTGTGCACAAAACAGTGAGATGAGGTGCGCAAGATATCGCGACAAAATGCGTGCAAATTGCAAGTAATGTGCACAAAACAGTGCGATGAGGTGCGCAATATATCGCGACAAAATGCGTGCAAAATGCAAGTAATGTGCACAAAACAGTGCGATGAGGTGCGCAAGATATCGCGACAAAATGCTTGCAAAATGCAAGTTTTGTGCACAAAACAGTGCGATGAGGTGCGCAAGATATCGCGACAAAATGCATGCAAAATGCAAGTAATGTGCACAAAACAGTGCGATGAGGTGCGCAAGATATCGCGACAAAATGCATGCAAAATGCAAGTAATGTACCCAAAACAGTGCGATGAGGTGCACAAGATATCGCGACAAAATGCATGCAAAATGCAAGTAATGTGCACAAAACAGTGCCATGAGGTGCGCAACATATCGTGACAAAATGCATGCAAAATGCAAGTTTTGTGCACAAAACAGTGCGATGAGTTGCGCAAGATATGGCGACAAAATGGATGCAAAATGCAAGTTTTGTGCACAAAACAGTGCGATGAGGTGCGCAAGATATCGCGACAAAATGCATGCAAAATGCAAGTAATGTGCACAAAACAGTGCGATGAGGTGCGCAAGATATCGCGACAAAATGCATGCAAAATGCAAGTTTTCTGCACAAAACAGTGCGATGAGGTGCGCAAGATATCGCGACAAAATGCATGCAAAATGCAAGTTTTGTGCACAAAACAGTGCGATGAGGTGCGCAAGATATCGCGACCAAATGCATGCAAAATGCAAGTTTTGTGCACAAAACAGTGCGATGAGGTGCGCAACATATCGCGACAAAATGCATGCAAAATGCAAGCAATGAGCACAACACAGTACGATGAGGTGCGCAAGATATCGCGACAAAATGCATGCAAAATGCAAGTAATGTGCACAAAACAGTGCGATGAGGTGCGCAAGATATCGCGACAAAATGCATGCAAAATGCAAGTAATGTGCACAAAACAGTGCGATGAGGTGCGCAAGATATCGCGACAAAATGCGTGCAAAATGCAAGTTTTGTGCACAAAACAGTGCGATGAGGTGCCCAAGATATCGCGGCAAAATGCATGCAAAATGCAAGTTTTGTGCACAAAACAGTGCGATGAGGTGCGCAAGATATCGCGACCAAATGCATTCAAAATGCAAGTTTTGTGCACAAAACAGTGCGATGAGGTGCGCAAGATATCGCGACAAAATGCATGCAAAATGCAAGCAATGTGTACAAAACAGTGCGATGAGGTGCGCCAGATATCGCGACAAAATGCATGCAAAATGCAAGTAATGTGCACAAAACAGTGCGATGAGGTGCGCCAGATATCGCGACAAAATGCATGCAAAATGCAAGTAATGTGCACAAAACAGTGCGATGAGGTGCGCAAGATATCGCGACAAAATGCATGCAAAATGCAAGTAATGTGCACCAAACAGTGCGATGAGGTGCGCAAGATATCGCGACAAAATGCATGCAAAATGCAAGTAATGTGCACAAAACAGTGCGATGAGGTGCGCAAGATATCGCGACAAAATGCATGCAAAATGCAAATAATGTGCACAAAACAGTGCGATGAGGTGCGCAAGATATCGCGACAAAATGCATGCAAAATGCAAGTTTTGTGCACAAAACAGTACGATGAGGTGCGCAAGATATCGCGACAAAATGCATGCAAAATGCAAGTAATGTGCACAAAACAGTGCGATGAGGTGCGCAAGATATCGCGGCCAATTGCATGCAAAATGCCAGTTTTGTGCACAAAACAGTGAGATGAGGTGCGCAAGATATCGCGACAAAATGCGTGTAAATTGCAAGTAATGTGCACAAAACAGTGCGATGAGGTGCGCAATATATCGCGACAAAATGCGTGCAAAATGCAAGTAATGTGCACAAAACAGTGCGATGAGGTGCGCAAGATATCGCGACAAAATGCTTGCAAAATGCAAGTTTTGTGCACAAAACAGTGCGATGAGGTGCGCAAGATATCGCGACAAAATGCATGCAAAATGCAAGTAATGTGCACAAAACAGTGCGATGAGGTGCGCAAGATATCGCGACAAAATGCATGCAAAATGCAAGTAATGTACCCAAAACAGTGCGATGAGGTGCACAAGATATCGCGACAAAATGCATGCAAAATGCAAGTAATGTGCACAAAACAGTGCCATGAGGTGCGCAACATATCGTGACAAAATGCATGCAAAATGCAAGTTTTGTGCACAAAACAGTGCGATGAGTTGCGCAAGATATGGCGACAAAATGTATGCAAAATGCAAGTTTTGTGCACAAAACAGTGCGATGAGGTGCGCAAGATATCGCGACAAAATGCATGCAAAATGCAAGTAATGTGCACAAAACAGTGCGATGAGGTGCGCAAGATATCGCGACAAAATGCATGCAAAATGCAAGTTTTCTGCACAAAACAGTGCGATGAGGTGCGCAAGATATCGCGACAAAATGCATGCAAAATGCAAGTTTTGTGCACAAAACAGTGCGATGAGGTGCGCAAGATATCGCGACCAAATGCATGCAAAATGCAAGTTTTGTGCACAAAACAGTGCGATGAGGTGCGCAAGATATCGCGACAAAATGCATGCAAAATGCAAGCAATGAGCACAAAACAGTCCGATGAGGTGCGCAAGATATCGCGACAAAATGCATGCAAAATGCAAGTAATGTGCACAAAACAGTGCGATGAGGTGCGCAAGATATCGCGACAAAATGCATGCAAAATGCAAGTAATGTGCACAAAACAGTGCGATGAGGTGCGCAAGATATCGCGACAAAATGCGTGCAAAATGCAAGTTTTGTGCACAAAACAGTGCGATGAGGTGCCCAAGATATCGCGGCAAAATGCATGCAAAATGCAAGTTTTGTGCACAAAACAGTGCGATGAGGTGCGCAAGATATCGCGACCAAATGCATTCAAAATGCAATTTTTGTGCACAAAACAGTGCGATGAGGTGCGCAAGATATCGCGACAAAATGCATGCAAAATGCAAGCAATGTGTACAAAACAGTGCGATGAGGTGCGCCAGATATCGCGACAAAATGCATGCAAAATGCAAGTAATGTGCACAAAACAGTGCGATGAGGTGCGCCAGATATCGCGACAAAATGCATGCAAAATGCAAGTAATGTGCACAAAACAGTGCGATGAGGTGCGCAAGATATCGCGACAAAATGCATGCAAAATGCAAGTAATGTGCACCAAACAGTGCGATGAGGTGCGCAAGATATCGCGACAAAATGCATGCAAAATGCAAGTAATGTGCACAAAACAGTGCGATGAGGTGCGCAAGATATCGCGACAAAATGCATGCAAAATGCAAATAATGTGCACAAAACAGTGCGATGAGGTGCGCATGATATCGCGACAAAATGCATGCAAAATGCAAGTTTTGTGCACAAAACAGTACGATGAGGTGCGCAAGATATCGCGACAAAATGCATGCAAAATGCAAGTAATGTGCACAAAACAGTGCGATGAGGTGCGCAAGATATCGCGGCCAATTGCATGCAAAATGCCAGTTTTGTGCACAAAACAGTGAGATGAGGTGCGCAAGATATCGCGACAAAATGCGTGCAAATTGCAAGTAATGTGCACAAAACAGTGCGATGAGGTGCGCAATATATCGCGACAAAATGCGTGCAAAATGCAAGTAATGTGCACAAAACAGTGCGATGAGGTGCGCAAGATATCGCGACAAAATGCTTGCAAAATGCAAGTTTTGTGCACAAAACAGTGCGATGAGGTGCGCAAGATATCGCGACAAAATGCATGCAAAATGCAAGTAATGTGCACAAAACAGTGCGATGAGGTGCGCAAGATATCGCGACAAAATGCATGCAAAATGCAAGTAATGTACCCAAAACAGTGCGATGAGGTGCACAAGATATCGCGACAAAATGCATGCAAAATGCAAGTAATGTGCACAAAACAGTGCCATGAGGTGCGCAACATATCGTGACAAAATGCATGCAAAATGCAAGTTTTGTGCACAAAACAGTGCGATGAGTTGCGCAAGATATGGCGACAAAATGTATGCAAAATGCAAGTTTTGTGCACAAAACAGTGCGATGAGGTGCGCAAGATATCGCGACAAAATGCATGCAAAATGCAAGTAATGTGCACAAAACAGTGCGATGAGGTGCGCAAGATATCGCGACAAAATGCATGCAAAATGCAAGTTTTCTGCACAAAACAGTGCGATGAGGTGCGCAAGATATCGCGACAAAATGCATGCAAAATGCAAGTTTTGTGCACAAAACAGTGCGATGAGGTGCGCAAGATATCGCGACCAAATGCATGCAAAATGCAAGTTTTGTGCACAAAACAGTGCGATGAGGTGCGCAAGATATCGCGACAAAATGCATGCAAAATGCAAGCAATGAGCACAAAACAGTCCGATGAGGTGCGCAAGATATCGCGACAAAATGCAAGCAAAATGCAAGTAATGTGCACAAAACAGTGCGATGAGGTGCGCAAGATATCGCGACAAAATGCATGCAAAATGCAAGTAATGTGCACAAAACAGTGCGATGAGGTGCGCAAGATATCGCGACAAAATGCGTGCAAAATGCAAGTTTTGTGCACAAAACAGTGCGATGAGGTGCCCAAGATATCGCGGCAAAATGCATGCAAAATGCAAGTTTTGTGCACAAAACAGTGCGATGAGGTGCGCAAGATATCGCGACCAAATGCATTCAAAATGCAAGTTTTGTGCACAAAACAGTGCGATGAGGTGCGCAAGATATCGCGACAAAATGCATGCAAAATGCAAGCAATGTGTACAAAACAGTGCGATGAGGTGCGCCAGATATCGCGACAAAATGCATGCAAAATGCAAGTAATGTGCACAAAACAGTGCGATGAGGTGCGCCAGATATCGCGACAAAATGCATGCAAAATGCAAGTAATGTGCACAAAACAGTGCGATGAGGTGCGCAAGATATCGCGACAAAATGCATGCAAAATGCAAGTAATGTGCACCAAACAGTGCGATGAGGTGCGCAAGATATCGCGACAAAATGCATGCAAAATGCAAGTAATGTGCACAAAACAGTGCGATGAGGTGCGCAAGATATTGCGACAAAATGCCTGCAAAATGCAAATAATGTGCACAAAACAGTGCGATGAGGTGCGCAAGATATCGCGACAAAATGCATGCAAAATGCAAGTTTTGTGCACAAAACAGTACGATGAGGTGCGCAAGATATCGCGACAAAATGCATGCAAAATGCAAGTAATGTGCACAAAACAGTGCGATGAGGTGCGCAAGATATCGCGGCCAATTGCATGCAAAATGCAAGTTTTGTGCACAAAACAGTGAGATGAGGGTGCGCAAGATATCGCGACAAAATGCGTGCAAATTGCAAGTAATGTGCACAAAACAGTGCGATGAGGTGCGCAATATATCGCGACAAAATGCGTGCAAAATGCAAGTAATGTGCACAAAACAGTGCGATGAGGTGCGCAAGATATCGCGACAAAATGCTTGCAAAATGCAAGTTTTGTGCACAAAACAGTGCGATGAGGTGCGCAAGATATCGCGACAAAATGCATCCAAAATGCAAGTAATGTGCACAAAACAGTGCGATGAGGTGCGCAAGATATCGCGACAAAATGCATGCAAAATGCAAGTAATGTCCCCAAAACAGTGCGATGAGGTGCACAAGATATCGCGACAAAATGCATGCAAAATGCAAGTAATGTGCACAAAACAGTGCCATGAGGTGCGCAACATATCGTGACAAAATGCATGCAAAATGCAAGTTTTGTGCACAAAACAGTGCGATGAGTTGCGCAAGATATGGCGACAAAATGTATGCAAAATGCAAGTTTTGTGCACAAAACAGTGCGATGAGGTGCGCAAGATATCGCGACAAAATGCATGCAAAATGCAAGTAATGTGCACAAAACAGTGCGATGCGGTGCGCAAGATATCGCGACAAAATGCATGCAAAATGCAAGTTTTCTGCACAAAACAGTGCGATGAGGTGCGCAAGATATCGCGACAAAATGCATGCAAAATGCAAGTTTTGTGCACAAAACAGTGCGATGAGGTGCGCAAGATATCGCGACCAAATGCATGCAAAATGCAAGTTTTGTGCACAAAACAGTGCGATGAGGTGCGCAAGATATCGCGACAAAATGCATGCAAAATGCAAGCAATGAGCACAAAACAGTGCGATGAGGTGCGCAAGATATCGCGACAAAATGCATGCAAAATGCAAGTAATGTGCACAAAACAGTGCGATGAGGTGCGCAAGATATCGCGACAAAATGCATGCAAAATGCAAGTAATGTGCACAAAACAGTACGATGAGGTGCGCAAGATATCGCGACAAAATGCGTGCAAAATGCAAGTTTTGTGCACAAAACAGTGCGATGAGGTGCCCAAGATATCGCGGCAAAATGCATGCAAAATGCAAGTTTGGTGCACAAAACAGTGCGATGAGGTGCGCAAGATATCGCGACCAAATGCATTCAAAATGCAAGTTTTGTGCACAAAACAGTGCGATGAGGTGCGCAAGATATCGCGACAAAATGCATGCAAAATGCAAGCAATGAGTACAAAACAGTGCGATGAGGTGCGCCAGATATCGCGACAAAATGCATGCAAAATGCAAGTAATGTGCACAAAACAGTGCGATGAGGTGCGCAAGATATCGCGACAAAATGCATGCAAAATGCAAGTAATGTGCACCAAACTGTGCGATGAGGTGCGCAAGATATCGCGACAAAATGCATGCAAAATGCAAGTAATGTGCACAAAACAGTGCGATGAGGTGCGCAAGATATCGCGACAAAATGCATGCAAAATGCAAATAATGTGCACAAAACAGTGCGATGAGGTGCGCAAGATATCGCGACAAAATGCATGCAAAATGCAAGTTTTGTGCACAAAACAGTACGATGAGGTGCGCAAGATATCGCGACAAAATGCATGCAAAATGCAAGTAATGTGCACAAAACAGTGCGATGAGGTGCGCAAGATATCGCGACAAAATGCATGCAAAATGCAAGTAATGTGCACCAAACAGTGAGATGAGGTGCGCAAGATATCGCGACAAAATGCATGCAAAATGCAAGTAATGTGCACAAAACAGTGCGATGAGGTGCGCAAGATATCACGGCCAAATGCATGCAAAATGCAAGTTTTGTGCACAAAACAGTGAGATGAGGTGCGCAAGATATCGCGACAAAATGCGTGCAAAATGCAAGTAATGTGCACAAAACTGTGCGATGAGGTGCGCAAGATATCGCGACAAAATGCGTGCAAAATTCAAGTAATGTGCACAAAACAGTGCGATGAGGTGCGCAAGATATCGCGACAAAATGCTTGCAAAATGCAAGTTTTGTGCACAAAACAGTGCGATGAGGTGCGCAAGATATCGCGACAAAATGCATGCAAAATGCAAGTAATGTGCACAAAACAGTGCGATGAGGTGCGCAAGATATCGCGACAAAATGCATGCAAAATGCAAAGTTTTGTGCACAAAACAGTGCGATGAGGTGCGCATCATATCGCGACAAAATGCATGCAAAATGCAAGTAATGTGCACAAAACAGTGCGATGAGGTGCGCAAGATATCGCGACAAAATGCATGCAAAATGCAAGTAATGTGCACCAAACAGTGAGATGAGGTGCGCAAGATATCGCGACAAAATGCATGCAAAATGCAAGTAATGTGCACAAACAGTGCGATGAGGTGCGCAAGATATCGCGGCCAAATGCATGCAAAATGC